>NW_026112330.1:665000-690486 GCF_024679095.1 Eriocheir sinensis | reverse complement strand
CTCTCTCACACACACACACACACACACACACACACACACACACACATGTAAGCTAGTAATAAGAATGGAGTAGAGGGTATCTACTCATAGCCATTGACAAGGCACATTATAAGAATTACATGTAGAAAAAATATGAAGTAGGGAGATATACAAAATATTATAGCTGTTATGCGTACATTTGCGTTTGTGAGTAAACACACACCACACACACAATACTACTACTAATAATAATAATGACAGCATCAACATCTGGGGGCAAAGATGGGGTATTCTTGAGAGAGAGAGAGAGAGAGAGAGAGAGAGAGAGAGAGAGAGAGAGAGAGAGAACGGCAGCGCAATGAGAGAACGGGGAATATAGAATAGTTCCCCGTCTTCCTCACTGTCTCACAGCCAGCTGACGTCACAGGCTGCGCAGTGGAGGTAAAGTGAGGAGACCTGTTACTATAGATCTTGTAGGGGACGAGCACACGTCTCGTCTCTGTCGGGGCTGGGTCTGTTCTGCCCTTCCAGTGCCTTTCCCGCTCATTCCCGGCCTAGGGGCGGCGTGGGTATTGTAACGAATCCCACATGTTTGTTTGTGCTCTGAGGGTGAGGTCACAGTGCCACCTGACAGATGCGGTCACGATACCTCACTTACGGTAAACATTATCACAAACTTATGCTATTGCTACACCTCACGGACGAAGCCAACATACAACCCATACCTACCGTGATACATACTAAAGTTTGACGGCGATCGAGGTACAGAAGATACGAAAAAATGGGCGATCGTCTCTCTATCGGGGTTGGGGTGGCACTTGCTGGCTCAGGCCTATGGTCATAGGGAGGGTCGGCTGTGTGCTTTCTACTACCATCATCAGTGTTCCCTCTATTCCTCTCTTCGCCGTTATACAGTCAAACTGACTGTTACAGTATATTTTAGATCGTACAGGAACATGTAGCAAAAATATGTGCGAGTTGGCAACACTTTCCGCCTGGCGCCTGGCCGCGGGCGGGGCCTTGCTCCCCGCCCCCCTGCTCGCTCCTCCCAGTCTTCCAGAGGCCCACAGACCCCGGGGGAAGCTTCCAGCACAACAATACGAAAGAAAAAAAGGAAGAGGAGGAAGTAGTGACGTCACTGTAGGCCGTGACATCATCCCTCCTCTTCTTCGTCCTATTATTATTATTATTTTGACCTTCCCCGCTTTGTCTCGTTTCTCATGTCCTTCTGCACACTTTTCTACACTTTTTCACACTTATCCACGTCACCCTGCACACTTAAACACGTTCTTATGCACCGAGTTTAAATGTTCTGAAGACTTATCTGATCCAAATTTTCCCCTCGTTTATATTCTTCTTCTTTCGTTAGTAGCCTGCCCTGATCTTATTTATCTTCCCTTATCCGTTATTTTGAGCGTGTTTTTACCAATGAACTTGCTCTATTTATCCGTCGTTAAGTTGTAAGCTTATAGTGGTTTATTAAAGTTCCAACACTATGATGACGTCACGGTCTCCTCCGCCGCCGCCGTATGTTCGTGGCCGCCGATAGAGCTCTCTTATTTTCGTTGTTTTTCAGGTTATTATACAATGCCAGGAAGCGCCATGCTGTGGAAAGGTAGGTGGATTCTTTGTCCTTATTTTGGTGTGCAGAGACAATAAATCAGGGCGTGGGAAAAGGTGAAAATTGGAAAATCCGCCTAATGTGATGGTGATGGCGGTGGTGGGTGTTGATGGTGGTGATGGTGATGACGGCGGTAGTGAGTGTTGATGGTGGTGGCGGTGGTGATGGCGGTGGTGGGTGTCGATGGTGGTGATGGTGATGACGGCGGTAGTGAGTGTTGATGGTGGTGGTGGTGGTGATGGTGGTGGTGGGTGGTGATGGTGATGACGCGGCGGTAGTGAGTGTTGATGGTGGTGGTGGTGGTGATGGTGGTGGTGGTGGGTGTTGATGGTGGTGATGGTGATGACGGCGGTAGTGAGTGTTGATGGTGGTGGTGGTGGTGATGGTGGTGGTGGTGGGTGTTGATGGTGGTGATGGTGATGACGGTGATGGTGGTGGTGATGGTGATGGTGATGGTGGCAACGTTGGTGATGGTGGTGACAGTGATGGTGGTGACAGTGATGGTGGTGGCAGTGGTGATGATGATGGTGGTGGTGACAGTGATGATGGTGGCAGTGGTGATGGTGGTGGTGACAGTGATGATGGTGGCAGTGGTGATGATGATGGTGGTGGTGATGGTGGTGATGGTGTATAATGGGTTGAGTTGACAGCCCGGCCCTGACCTGTCAAGCCATCAAACTCACCATCAAACTCACTACCTCTATCACTATAACCTATCACTGCTACTGTTCATGGAAGTGGAATAGAAATAGAATAGAATGGAATAGAAATAATCTAACCAATTATCACCGCTGTCAATGGAGTTCTCTTACTGTGTCCCCATCCAGGTAAAAAAACTTGATTGACAGCAGTGGTGATAGGTTAGATTCGGTTATTTCTATTGCATTCTATTATTTCTATGCTATTTCTATTTCTACTCTATTCCACTTCCATGAACAGTAGCGGCGATAGGTTATAGCATTTTTGTCATCACTAGGGGATTATTGAAGAAAGGGTAGCCTAAGAATTTTGACATTTATTCTTTGCATTCTATTATTTCTATACTATTTCTATTTCTATTCTATTTTATTTCTATTCTATTCCACTTCCATGAACAGTTGCGGCGAAAGGTTATAGTATTTCTGTCATCACTAGGGGATTGTTGAAGAAAGGGTAGCCTAAGAATTTTGACATTTATTCTTTGCATTCTATTATTTCTATACTATTTCTATTTCTATTCTATTTTATTTCTATTCTATTCCACTTCCATGAACAGTAACGGCGATAGGTTATAGCATTTCTGTCATCACTAGGGGATTATTGAAGAAAGGGTAGCCTAAGAATTTTGACATCTATTCTTTGCATTCTATTATTTCTATACTATTTCTATTCTATTTTATTTCTATTCTATTCCACTTCCATGAACAGTTGCGGCGAAAGGTTATAGCATTTCTGTCATCACTAGGGGATTATTGAAGAAAGGGTAGCCTAAGAATTTTGACATTTATCCTTAACTACTTAATTGGGTGTTATTCCAGAAATCAGATTTGGTTAGGTCATTGTTCGCAGGTCAGGTGTTGGTCAGGTCACAGTCCACCAAGGTTTCCGTGGCGTGGCATGTCCCTAGTAGAATCATTTTTAGTTGAGCTACGAGACTGTCCGCAGTGAATGTGGTCAGCCACCATGTCCACTCCACCAATTCCACCTCCATGGACAGTGGCAGCGGTGGTGATAGGTTAGGGTATTTCTGTTATCATTAAGGAATTATTGAAGAAAGGGTAGCCTAATTATTTTGACATTTATCCCTAACTATTTGGGTGTTATTCCGGAAATCAGATTTGGTTAGGTTAGATTAATTGATCTTTTTAATTCATTTTTTCCATTACTTTGAGCGCTTTTTACCATTAAACGTTCTATTTACTCAATGGTTAGGTTAGATTTGGTGAGGTTGCCTTGGTAAAGATGGGGCAGGCTGCTCCGTTGTCACTGGTAGTTGGTGGGTGTATTTCTGGAGTTTTACCTGTAATATGAAGGTGATAACTCTCACTATATATAGATGTTAGTTTTTACCATATACGTATTGTTAACTTTAATGGGGCGGGGGCTTCGTGGTGCAGTGGTTGGCACACTCAGCTCACAATCAAGAGAACCCGCCAGGCCTGTTCCACTCATCCACCACTCTGTTAGTATTGGCACTCACCACATGACTGCCAGGCCTGTTCCACTCATCCACCACTCTGTTAGTATTGGCACTCACCACATGACTGCCAGGCCTGTTCCACTCACCCACCAGTCTGTTAGTATTGACACTCACTCACCACATGACTGCCATGCCTGTTCCACTTATCCACCACTCTGTTAGTATTGGCCCTCACTCACCACATGACTGCCAGGCCTGTTCCACTCATCCACCAGTCTGTTAGTATTGGCACTCACTCACCACATGACTGCCAGGCCTGTTCCACTCATCCACCAGTCTGTTAGTATTGGCCCTCACTCACCACATGACTGCCAGGCCTGTTCCACTCACCCACCAGTCTGTTAGTATTGGCACTCACTCACCACATGACTGCCATGCCTGTTCCACTCATCCACCACTCTGTTAGTATTGGCACTCACTCACCACATGACTGCCAGGCCTGTTCCACTCATCCACCAGTCTGTTAGTATTGGCACTCACTCACCACATGACTGCCAGGCCTGTTCCACTCACCCACCACTCTATTAGTATTGGCACTCACTTGCCACATGACTGCCAGGCCTGTTCCACTCATCCACCACTCTGTTAGTATTGGCACTCACTCACCACATGACTGCCAGGCCTGTTCCACTCATCCACCACTCTGTTAGTATTGGCACTCACCACATGACTGCCAGGCCTGTTCCACTCACCCACCACTCTGTTAGTATTGGCACTCACTCAGCACATGACTGCCAGGCCTGTTCCACTCATCCACCAGTATGTTAGTATTGGCACTCACTCACCACATGACTGCCAGGCCTGTTCCACTCATCCACCACTCTGTTAGTATAGGCACTCACTCACCACATGACTGCCAGGCCTGTTCCACTCATCCACCAGTCTGTTAGTATTGGCACTCACTCACCACACGACTGCCAGGCCTGTTCCACTCATCCACCACTCTGTTAGTATTGGCACTCACTCACCACATGACTGCCAGGCCTGTTCCACTCACCCACCACTCTGTTAGTATTGGCACTCACTCAGCACATGACTGCCAGGCCTATTCCACTCATCCACCAGTCTGTTAGTATTGGCACTCACTCACCACATGACTGCCAGGCCTGTTCCACTCATCCACCAGTCTGTTAGTATTGGCACTCACCACATGACTGCCAGGCCTGTTCCTCTCATCCACCAGTCTGTTAGTAAACCAATTCTTGCCTGTGTCCTTGTTGAATCTGAAGTTAAGTTTAAACCCATTACTATGTGTCCTACCTGGTTCTCTTAGCATCAGAACCTTGTTAATATCCCCCTTACTAAAGCTCTTCATGTTGTTATAAGATACACAACCCTTCATTACAGCCACTGGACCCATCCATAGGCAAGTGTTCCAGGAGGCAAGAAGGAGTGAGTCTACACCATGGAACCTTGACAGACCTCCTCCTCCTGCCTTCAAGTCTGGCCAAGTAAGTGTGTGTGTGTGTGTGTTTCTAAAGGAGTGACTAAAGACTCTCTCTCTCTCTCTCTCTCTCTCTCTCTCTCTCTCTCTCTCTCTCTCTCTCTCTCTCTCTCTCTCTCTCTCTCTCTCTCTCTCTCTCTCTCTCTCTCTCTCTCTCTCTCTCTCTCTCTCTCTCTCTCTCTCTCTCTCTCTCTCTCTTCTCTTCCTCCTCCTTTTTCTTCCTTTTTTTCTTTCCTTCTTTTTCTTCTTCCTCCTCTTCTTTTCTTCTTCTTCTTCTTCTTCTTCTTCTTCTTCTTCTTCTTCTTCCTCCTCTTCTCTTCCTCCTCCTCTTCCTTTTTCTTCTTCTTCTTCTTCTTCTTCTCCTCCTCCTCCTCCTCTTCCTTCTTATTTTTCCTCCTCCTCCTCCTCTTTCCTTCATCCCTATACTGTCCAAATCCCTGATGCAAAAGTTAACCAGCATCTTCACTCTTTCATCCCTTACACTGGTAAAGTCTGGCACAATGGTCTGTATTTCCTCCTGCCTGTGACTTGAACTCTTTCAGGAGGAGAGTATCAGGACACCTCTCCTCATGAACCTGACCGCTCTTTTGGCCACATTCTCCATAGTGTTGTTAGCAGCAGGCTTTTTTTTTTATCATTATTATTGGTATTTTTTTCTCCCTTGGGCTGCTTCCTTTACATTCAAACCAATACACATGCCTAGGCCCACCTGTAAAGAGATGCAATTTGACCCTGAACAGAAATGCTATTTGGCCCTACATACCAGAAGATAGCGTAGCAGCAGCATCTAAATTATTTTATTTATATATCTTTTATAGCAAAGAAAGTAATATTAAGAAAAGAAAGCTTGCTGCTCACTGCCCCTGTAAAAATGAGTTTACAGGAGTGGGCAAAAGAGAGGTCAGTTTCAGGAGGAGAGGTGTCTCCATACTCTCCTCTTGAGAGAGGTCAATTCATAGGCAGGAGGAAGTACAGACCAAGGAAGACTGTTCTGGAGTTTACCAGTGTAAGGGATGAAAGAATGAGGATGCTGGTTAACTCTTGCATAGGGGATTTGGACAGTATGGGGAAGAAAGAATGAGGATGCTGGTTAACTCTTGCATCAGGGATTTAGACAACACAGGGATGAAGGAATGAAGATGCTGGTTAACTCTTGCATAAGGGATTTGGACAACACAGGGATGAAAGAATGAAGGTGCTGGCTAACTCTTGCATAAGGGATTTGGACAACACAGGGATGAAAGAATGAAGAGGCTGGTTAACTTTTGCATAAGGGATTTGGACAACACAGGGATGACAGAATGAAGATGCTGGTTAACTCTTGCATAAGGGATTTGGACAACACAGGGATGAAGGAATGAGGATGCTGGTTAACTCTTGCATAAGGGATTTAGACAACACAGGGATGAAAGAATGAAGAGGCTGGTTAACTCTTGCATAAGGGATTTGGACAACACAGGGATGAAGGAATGAAGATGCTGGTTAACTCTTGCATTGGGGATTTGGACAACACAGGGATGAAAGAATGAGGATGCTGGTTAACTCTTGCATGAGGGATTTGGACAACACAGGGATGAAAGAATGAAGATGCTGGTAAACTCTTGCATGAGGGATTTGGACAACACAGGGATGAAGGAATGAAAATGCTGGTTAACTCTTGCATTGGGGATTTGGACAACACAGGGATGAAAGAATGAAGATTCTGGTTAACTCTTGCATGAGGGATTTGGACAACACAGGGATGAAAGAATGAAGATGCTGGTTAACTCTTGCATTGGGGATTTGGACAACACAGGGATGAAAGAATGAAGATGCTGGTTAACTCTTGCATGAGGGATTTGGACAACACAGGGATGAAAGAATGAAGATGCTGGTTAACTCTTGCATTGGGGATTTGGACAACACAGGGATGAAAGAATGAGGATGCTGGTTAACTCTTGCATGAGGGATTTGGACATCATAGGGGTGACACTTTTGGGAGCTGTAAAATGTGTTTCTATTGTTTCTTTATTGATTTCTTTATTAATTGAAAATGAAACTTCTTGTCTGAAAAAGGTTTAGTGATTCACCATTTTGTTACATGTTTTGTATTAATATTAATTATTTAACCTGTAATTATTTTTCCATCTAACTATTTATCTGTCTTCTACTACAACTACTACTTCTACAACACTACTACTACTACTGCCATTGAGAATCACCACCCTCACTACTACTACTACTACTACTGATTGATAGTTTATTGTTGCAAGTAAAACAACAAAGGAGAAGGGAGGAGCATGCCATCCCAACCCCCAGGCAGTAGAGTGTGATTATACAACTACTACTACTACTACTACTACTACTACTACTATTACGACTATAACTACCAATACTAACTTCCTCTGACTTGCAGGATGTGTGAAGAAGAAGAAGAGGAAGAAGAAGAAGACTCCGCTCACAGGGAAGATATTCTGTGTCCCCGCTTGACCTCATTGGAGTAGGTAAGGCTGACTATTTTTTTCTTTTAATTATTTCTTTATTGATTTACTGATTCATTCTACAGTTTTAACACTGAGGAGAGGCACAAAACACAGATGAAGTGTAACAGAGGCGGCGGCGGCTGAGTGGTTAGCGTGACGGCCCCGTGTTCAGGAGCTCCAGTAGGGACGTGGGTTCGAATCCTGGCTGCCGCACAGTTGAGGTTTTTCAGTCACCGCCGAGCGGCCTGAGACTACCCACATGCTGGCCTGAAGACCACCTATCAACCCAGGCTCCAGATAACCTCTCCAAAGAGAGGCTCAAAGATGAGTTCCGGGGGGCAGCTTGAGCCAACACAAGATGGCGCCACTATAAACACTCGCCTGCGCCAGAATGGGCTGGGCCGACCATGAGGCCCCACCGGGAAGAAGCCTTGGGCCGACCATCAGGATCCACTGGGAAGAAGCCTTGGGCCGACCATCAGGATCCACCGGGAAGAAGCCTTGGGCCGACCATCAGGATCCACCGGGAAGAAGCCTTGGGAGAGAAAGAGAGAGAGGAGGAGGAAGAAGAAGAAGAAAAAGGAGGTGAAGGAGGAAGGCAGAAGGGGTGGAGGAGGAAGTAAAAGAAAGCACAACTCCTAGGAAGGCCTTACCAATGATGTGTTTCTTAGGTTCTTGGTACAGAGGAAGGGTCACACTACCACCAGGGTCATAAAACTACCCCTGGATATGCCCACAACTCCTAGGAAGGCCTTACCAATGATGTGTTTCTTAGGTTCTTGGTACAGAGGAAGGGTCAAACTATCACCAGGGTCATAAAACTACCCCTGGATATGCCCACAACTCCTAGGAAGGCCTTACCAATGATGTGTTTCTTTGGTTCATGGTACAGAAGAAGGGTCAAACTACCATCAGGGTCATAAAACTACCCCTGGATATGCCCACAACTCCTAGGAAGGCCTTACCAATGATGTGTTTCTTAGGTTCTTGGTACAGAAGAAAGGTCAAACTACCATCAGGGTCACAAAACTATCCCTGGATATGCCCACAACTCCTAGGAAGGCCTTACCAATGATGTGTTTCTTAGGTTCTTGGTACAGAAGAAGGGTCACACTACCACCAGGGTCACAAAACTACCCCTGGATATGCCCACAACTCCTACGAAAGCCTTACCAGTTATGTGTTTCTTAGGTTTGTGGTACAGAAGAAGGGTCAAACTACCACCAGGGCCATAAAACTACCCCTGGATATGCCCACAACTCCTACGAAAGCCTTACCAATGATGTGTTTCTTACGTTCTTGGTACAGAAGAAGGGTCACACTACCACCAGGGTCACAAAACTACCCCTGGATATGCCCACAACTCCTACGAAAGCCTTACCAATTATGTTTCTCTTAGGTTCATGGTACAGAAGAAGGGCCAAACAATCACCAGGGTCATATAACAACTCCTACGAGAGCCTTGTCAAATATGTGTTCTTGGGTGGTGAAATATCTTACAATGCGCCCCTTATAGTTTGTCGTACTTTGACCCCTAATAACATACTGGAGAGGGAAAAAGAAGTCCTGGGTTTTGTTTGAATTTCCATGTTATTTTTGTGTTGTTGAGTGTTGTAATGTGCTATAGAGGTCGGCAGGATAAACACTTCATACATTTTATATATACAGTAAAACCCCGATTGTCCGAAAGCGGATTATCCGAAAAACCGGATTATCCGAAATTGATCTGGATAATGCAATTAAAATTTAATTTTTTTTCTATACTAAAACGTTATAAAACATCAAAAATAAATAAAAGTAACTACATATGAGGCGTGCCGCGCCAGAACCTCGTAACCCTGAAATTTGAGAAATTGAGATAATGGCTGCCCCAGAGAGCAGAGAGGTGGAATTGTCATATACCGTGGTCGGACAGAGGAAATCCGACCTTCCAGCCACCTAAAACAGGGTGCTAAGACAGTTAGTCTGGTCTCGACACGCAAAAAAAAGTCGCGACTAACTCCCTGAGGCGTGGGCCAAAACCACGTAACCAAGACGCACGTGTAGGATGAGCCAGCTATCATCATGAAATCTTCACATATTCCATTTTACAACACGTACTTAATAATTTTGAACATAGGAGGAAGTCAATGTAATGGATAGGAGTATTAAAGTTCCGATGCGGATTAAAAAAAATTTCGGTAAAAAATCATAACATTTTCATTTTCACAGCTATCATCATGAAACCTTCACATATTCCTAATAAAAACAAGTACTTTTATAATAAAATTGTAAAAAAATTCCAGCAAATTTTTTTTTTTCCGCCACTGAGTAGGGGTTTCATTAATTTATTTCAATAAACCAAAAATTTTCCGATTTCCTATCAGAACCTATTTAACAAAACAGAACTCTTCAAAACCTTTCATTTGATGTATAGTTATTACATATTCTGACCATTCTTAGGTGCATTGTCAGTGTTTAACTTTATGCGCGATTTTCTCAAAACTACGATTTTTCGGTTACGAGGTTCTGGCGCGGCACGCCTCATATGTACTATATTAACACATTTAAAATTGATAAGAACAGTTAAAATGAATATGCTTTCTAATACGTATTGCCGAAATAGCTTGTAACGAATAGATCAATGTATTAGACAAAAAACATTAAACAAACTCTCAACAACACCACGTCTGCACCTTCGCCCCAGCAAGGACGTAGGTGCGGCGAACGAACAAACCACTGCACAACTACTCTCACACCGTACTCTCAAGACAACAACACAAACACGACTCCCCTCTCCACTCCATGCCACATTCCCCTTCCAACATACGAGTTGCGCGATAATATGAGTCATCATACTGTGTCTCCACCTGCACGATGCATCAAGGTCACACTTGCAAGCTTGCACAACCATTCACAATCACACTCTGCAACATTCACAATTCAGATCTGCAACGCTCACAAGTATCAACATACACTGGTCCAGACAAGGAGACACACAGACAAACATACAATAAAACATTTACATCACATGTTTTAAGCGTACTACAGGGGGGTCGTCTAATATGCGAGAATATGGGCGGTTCAAAGCCTCGCATATCGCAAATTCGCATATTAGGAACCTTAAAAAGCATGTAAATAATGGTATATGGGCGGTCAGCCACATTTTCCCAAACTCTTTAACCTAGTATATCTTTTTCGTATCATATAACTAAGTGGAGATACACATCACCAATGTACACATAATCCAAGACACAGCTTGTGAGAGCAATGGCTGCTTTAGACGTACTGATGAAGAGAACACGTGGAGCCGTCTCACAGAGTAGAGTTGCCAGATTGCGCCATTGTTTATTTCCCTTCCTTCGAAGTGTGTCACAGCAAGTTCATTATTTGGTAGGAGATGGATGTGAGCGCAGTCGGGACCATGCAATGAATGCCAATAAACTGTTCTCTTCCTACCGAGTCAAGTCACCGGCTCCCGTGCTCCACTCCCAAGGGGGAGAGGAGGAAGGAGGTCGCATATGAGGTGGTTCGCATATCCCAAGTTCGCATATCAGGCGACCCCCCTGTACTTTGTTTAGCGTAGCGTGTGTTTGTTTGGTTTCATTGTTTACATCGTCGGTCGGCGGCAGTCGCGTCACACACTTCACACTGGGCAGTCGCATCGCGTTCTACCTGTGCTTCGACCTCACTTCTTTCTACATCACCATGCCGAAAGAAACCGGGAAAAGGAAGAAAGTCGTCCTTACCATACAGCAGAACACAATGCCGACGATCAAACTGGCGGCGATCAAAATGGCGGCCATAAATCCGGATTATCCGAAAAATCGGCTTATCCGAAAGAGGCTTCCCCCCTTCCATTTCGGATAATCGGGGTTTTACTGTACTTAGTTATGATGTTGGTGCTCTCGAAGGCTGTCATCTTAGCTAGGGAGGGGCCAGCATTTTTATTTGATGTTAATTGCTTCCTTCATTTACAGATAAGATGAAGAAGAAGAGGAGGAGGAGGAACAGGACATTCAGCATTCCAAAGGTGAGTTAATCCTAATCTTCCTTTGTTTCTTTCTCTTCTTTTGTCTTTAATTTCCTTCTTCTCTCATCTTTATTTTCTTTTATACAATTTTTTTTTTTTTTTTTTTATTTATTTTTTTTTTTTTCTATTCACACCTCAGTTTTTCCTTCCTTCCTTCAGTATAACATACACTCCCAGGTCTTTCTCTGCCTCTGTGGTGGATAGTGGAGTGTTTCCCATGTGGTGTTGGTGTGCTGGATATCCCTTCACTGGTAACCTGGTAACATACACTCCCAGGTCTTTCTCTGCCTCTGTGGTGGATAGTGGAGTGTTTCCCATGTGGTATTGGTGTGCTGGATATCCCTTCACTGGTAGCCTGGTAACATACACTCCCAGGTCTTTCTCTGCCTCTGTGGTGAATAGTGTAGTGTTTCCCATGTGGTATTGGTGTGCTGGATATCCCTTCACTGGTAGCCTGGTAACATACACTCCCAGGTCTTTCTCTGCCTCTGTGGTGAATAGTGGAGTGTTTCCCATGTGGTATTGGTGTGCTGGATATCCCTTCACTGGTAGCCTGGTAACATACACTCCCAGGTCTTTCTCTGCTTCTGTGGTGGATAGTGAAGTGTTTCCCATGTGGTATTGGTGTGCTGGATATCCCTTCACTGGTCTTCTTCTTCTTCTTCTTCTTCTTTTGACCTGTAACGCTTTGTATCGCTTCTTAGGTCCTCCTCCTCTCGTTCCTCCCTTCTTATTCACACAACTTTCTTTTCAGCGTTATGTAATTTTCTAACCTGAAATAAAACCACTTATATTCACTTATTCAGACATTTGTGCCCTTTTTTCCCAGCACTGCGCGAGGAACACTTTTGCCAACTTTACCATTCTTCTTTCCGTTTCCTTTTTGTCTCCATACAGCCCCAACACCGTGCAGATCGCCCCGTTTTCCTCCTCTAGTCTCCTAGCCCACTCCTCTCCGCCTATTACCATCACTACTCCTGCCACCAACTCCCCTCTCTGCCGCTCATAGTTGCTGCATTCCACTATTAGGTGTTCTACTGTTTCCATCTGCCCCGTCCTACAGCTACAGTCCTGGTTTCCCCCGTCCCTGTTCCTGCCGTTTACCTCCAGGGTTCCTGTTCTTGCTTTAAACAATAGTTTGCTCCCCCAGTCTCCTACATGCCAGTGTACTCCCTCTGGTTTCTGTTTCCTGCTGTACCATTTAGCGTTGACTTGCCACTCATTCCTTCCTGCCATTTGACTTGTCCGTTCCTTTCTACTGCCTTCTTCACATCCCTGATCTCCATTTCATTCCACTCTTCCCTCAGGTGTTCTCTCCTTTTCCACCTCTCTAACTCTTTCCCCCAGGTGGACTTGTTTCCACTTTCTTGCAGTATTTTCTTTGCCCATCTCTCCTCACTACTCTTTTCAATTTTCTTAAGGAAGCCTAACTTGCCCTTTACAATTCTTTCCTTGAACGTACTCCATCCCATATCTCCTCTGGCCTCTGCAGCTGTGCTCCTAGGGGCTCCTAATCCCCACCGGCCTACTGTGTTCTGAACCTTTTCTAGCTGTGCAATGTCCCTTCTCTGAATGCTTTATCTCTGATCCATAGAGGCAATATGGTACACCTACTCCTTTCCACAGACTTCGCCCTACATCATATTTGTTTACTACTCTATTGCCTCCATTTATTATCATCCCTGACATCCTCCTTGCCTTCCCTTCATTCACTTTCCTCTGTTTCTCCCCTCCTATGCCTTCCTTGCTAACCTCCATTCCTAAGTACATATATTTATCGACTACCTCCAGCACGTTGTTTCCTAGTACCCATTGGTTACTGCCTCCACTACCAAACTCCATAACCTTACATTTTCTTTCACTAAATTTCAGGTCCCACTCCCTCCCATATGCCTGAGCTATGTGCAGGATCTCCTCCATCTCCTCTTTCCTCTCCATCATCAACACTACATCATCAGCGTAAGCCAGGCACCCTAACTTCTCTCCTCCTATCTCTACTCCTTTCCCGGCTTTCTTAATTCTCACTATCAGCTCCTCGAGGTAAATGTTGAAAAGCGTCGGGGCCATCACACAGCCTTGTCTGACTCCTACATTATTTTCTAACCACCCAGTAGTGACGTCTCCTAACGTGAACTGCACCTCATTTCCCTCATATAGGCTCTGTATTATATTTACTATCTTGTCATCTACACCTACATGTCCTAGCAGTCTAATGAGCTTTTCTTTGTTCACTGTGTCGTACGCCTTTTCAAGATCTATGAATACTAGGTATAACTCCTTCTTCTTCAACTTGTTCCTTTCAATAATCTCTTTTAAGGTAAATATATTTTCCAGCCCTCCTCTGCCTTTCCTAAATCCACTCTGTTCCTCTCCAAGCACCTTTTGCGTCTCTATCCAGTTCTTAAGCTTTTCGTTTATTACTATTCCAAACACCTTTGCCATGGTGTTCATGATAGCTATTGGCCTATAATTTCCTATCTCTGCTTTATCCTTTCCCCCTCCTTTGTGTATCAGAGTAACCCTGCTCTTTTTCCAGTCCTGTGGTACCTCCCCTTCCTCCAGAACCTCCTTGCAGATGTTAAAAATAACCTTCTTGACTGCATCTCCTCTATACTTAAGGAATTCTCCGATAATGTCATCTGTTCCTGCCGCCTTCCCATTCTTCAACATTTTCAGTGCTCGCTCTACCTCCCCTATTTCTATTCCTACCACCTCCATTTCCTTTCTGTCACTGTAGATCACCATGTTCTCTATTCCTCTATCCCCTGTATCTATCTTGATTACCTTACTCCAGTACTTTTCTATTACTGACCTTATTTCTTCCTCTGTTCCAGTCTCCCTGCCCTCTGTTTTCAGTATCACCCTCTGATCTACCTCTTTCCCTCCTAGGTTCCTCTTCAGTCTTTTCCACCCTTCTTTTTCTCTCTCTCCTCGGGGTAGATTGTTTAGTTTCTCTGCCTGCAGTCTCTCCCAATCAGCAATCTTCTTATTAATTAAGATCTGTGTCGCCTTCTGCACCTTCCTATAACTGCTATACGCCGTCTCCCATTCCTGTCTGTGCTGCTCCCCTTCTTTCTCTGTCAATTTCCATAACTTTCTTTGCCTTCTGTTTTCTCTTTTCTATCTCCTATTGCTTTTCTACTTCTTCATCCCACCAGCCTTTCAGTCTCCTTTTCCTACCTTGTACTTCTTTATACCTATTGATATCTTTGCCTCCTCTGCTATTACCTCTTTTACCTGTTTTTCCCACTGATCACTTGTCCTGTTGCCTTTCTCTATTTCCCTACATAGCTTTCCATCTAGGTTATCCTTATATTTCTCCCAGTCGGGATTCAGCGTGTCCCATTTTGTCTTCCACTCTGTCTTCATCTCCTGTTCCTGTTCCTTCCTCCTCCCTTTCACATGTCACACCTATCATTATATGGTCTGATATATCTACCTCCTCTTCCTTCCATATCCTACATTTGCTTTTCTCCACTGCCTCACTTGCCATGATATAATCTATAGCTGATGCTGCCCTCTGTCCCTCAAGTTATTGGGTCCTCAAGCTCCCAGTTCTTAATTTTCAAATTAGCTGACTCCGCAAATTCTAGCAACATGTGCCCATTTCTGTTGACTGGTGCCTTCTGTAGGCCGCTGTGTCCATTGAGGTCTCCCAGGCCAAGCCACTTTTTTTTTCCTACCCTGCCGCTAATTTCCATTAATGCACTGTGCAGCTTCCTATTTTCCTCGGTTTCTGCCCCTTCTACTCCCATATACCACTGTCACCCACCATTTCTTCCTTCAGGTCTGTCACCTTAACTGTGATCAGATCTCCTTGTTGTATCCTAACTTTTCTCAGTTTCTTCCAATAAGTCTACCTCCGTTTTCCTTCCGCCCTCTCCTTCACTATCACCCTCCTCCTCCCTTTTTCTCTCCTACTTTCCTTCCTCTCCCTATACACAGCCAGTCACCTTCCTGCCACTGTACCCTGTCATGCCACCCCGTTTCTCCTACTCAGATCACTTCAATGTTTTCACTCTCCTTCAACAAAATTCTCCACTTCCCTTCACTCCAGCCTCTCGTGTTCAGGAAGGCGAAACACATCTGCCTTCTCATGGCCTCATGCTATTTTCTTTCCTGTTCAACTCCTCTGTACTGCGCCCACTCCACTATGTTCCAGCCTCCCCACACTTTTCCAATGGTGGACAGATGCACTCCATCTCCTGCCCACACTCTTTTCCAGGCCATATTTTCACTGAGCTGAAGACCGTCACACTGCCACTCTTCAGTCTTTTTCATGCACTGTGTGTTCACCCACTTCCTTTTCCACTCATACGCTGTGCCCTCCTTGTTTCGCCTCCTCGGCACACTCATCACTAGCACTTTTCCTGGAACCCGTGATTTTACTCGCTGGACTATTTCCTTCAGCGTTTGCACCGTTCTTTCCCCACCCACAGTCTCTAGACCATTTCCTCCTCCTTCTACCACGACTAGGTCATTTGGTAGAATTTCCGGTAGGTGCTCCTCCACTATGCCCTTGATTTTTTCTATTCTGGCACCACTTTCGGTCCTGTCCATTATCCTGTAGAAGCCATCTGTTAGGAAGTGGATCTCCTGGTAACCTGGTAACCTGGTAACATACACTCCCAGGTCTTTCTCTGCCTCTGTGGTGGATAGTGGAGTGTTTCCCATGTGGTATTGATGTGCTGGATATCCCTTCACTGGTAGCCTGGTAACATACACTCCCAGGTCTTTCTCTGCCTCTATGGTGGATAGTGGAGTGTTTCCCATGTGGTATTGGGGTGCTGGATATCCCTTCACTGGTAGCCCTGTAACATACACTCCCAGGTCTTTCTCTGCCTCTGTGGTGGATAGTGGAGTGTTTCCCATGTGGTATTGGTGTGCTGGATATCCCTTCACTGGTAGCCTGGTAACATACACTCCCAGGTCTTTCTCTGCCTCTGTGGTGGATAGTGGTGTTTCCCATGTGGTATTGGTGTGCTGGATATCCCTTCACTGGTAGCCTGGTAGCATACACTCCCAGGTCTTTCTCTGCCTCTGTGGTGGATAGTGGAGTGTTTCCCATGTGGTATTGATGTGCTGGATATCCCTTCACTGGTAGCCTGGTAACATACACTCCCAGGTCTTTCTCTGCCTCTGTGGTGGATAGTGGAGTGTTTCCCATGTGGTATTGGTGTGCTGGATATCCCTTCACTGGTAGCCTGGTAACACACTCCCAGGTCTTTCTCTGCCTCTGTGGTGGATAGTGGAGTGTTTCCCATGTGGTATTGGCGTGCTGGATATCCCTTCACTGGTAGCCTGGTAACATACACTCCCAGGTCTTTCTCTGCCTCTGTGGTGGATAGTGGAGTGTTTCCCATGTGGTATTGGTATGCTGGATATCCCTTCACTGGTAGTCTGGTAACATACATTCCCAGGTCTTTCTCTGCCTCTGTGGTGGATAGTGGAGTGTTTCCCATGTGGTATTGGTGTGCTGGATATCCCTTCACTGGTAGCCTGGTAACATACACTCCCAGGTCTTTCTCTGCCTCTGTGGTGGATAGTGGAGTGTTTCCCATGTGGTATTGGTGTGCTGGATATCCCTTCACTGGTAGCCTGGTAACATACACTCCCAGGTCTTTCTCTGCCTCTGTGGTGGATAGTGGAGTGTTTCCCATGTGGTATTGGTGTGCTGGATATCCCTTCACTGGTAGCCTGGTAACATACACTCCCAGGTCTTTCTTTGCCTCTGTGGTGGATAGTGGAGTGTTTCCCTTGTGGTATTGGTGTGCTGGATATCCCCTCCCAAGGTGCAGGACTTTACATTTTTCATCATTGAATTGTAGCAGCCACTTTTTGCTTCATTCCTGTAGCTTGGTGAAGTCTTCTGGTAGGAAATGCACAGTCAAGGGGTTAAGCGTCTGCTCTTCCCTCCTCCGATCCAGCACAGCCTCGGCCCTGATGAAAGCGCTGTAGTGAAGTCAGCGTTCCGCATTGATCCCCACACTGGGACGCTGACCCTGGCCGCCCCGCTGGACCGCGAGACCATGGCCCAGTACTCCTTCACTGTCACGGACCCCAAGCCTCCGTTCACCAGCACCAGAGTCACTGTACTGGTCCAGGACTACAATGACAACCCTCTGGTGTTCGCCAAAGACACTTACGTCACTGCTGGTGAGGCACTGCAAGGGTTTTATGAATGATCAACAGGAAACTGATTTTCTCTGTAATACATCACCGGCTGTAAATGTCTTGTATATCTACATTGCCACATTAGTTTTCCTTGCCACCAGTGCCTGAGGACACAGCCGCGGGCACGGCGGTGGTGGCGCTCAGCCTGATGGACGCTGATGAGTCTGTGGCCAAACTGGACTTCTTCATCACTGGTGGCGACCCTGACGGCCAGTTCCTGGTGCGCGCCTCAGGGGAGGTGAGTGTGGGCCCCTGGGGAGGCACAAAAACAATGGTGGTGCGCTGACAGCAAAACAGTTTGTTCCTTTGGGTCTATTCTAAAACATTTTGCCGCCCAAGGTCACATACTTGCCAAGGCTTTCATATGAGTTCAGGGCATTTCCAGGTGTAGTTTCATGACCCTGGTGGTAGTTTGATCCTTTTTCAGTAGCATGAACACACAAAAAAACACTCATTGGAACCTAATTCATTCATTCTTTAACCTTTAGGAATAGTTGGTGTGAGGAGTGAAGGTGTCTTGTACTAGAGGCTTTACCGTGTAGCAGTGACGGGCCAAATTTGTGCCATGATATAAACCCCCCAAAATAGATGATACATAATCTGATCTCAAATGCTTTGATATATATTATGAAATGGTTTGTGTGAGGGTGATTTTTTCTCATTTTTCTCACTTGGAGGGACCATTAAGAAACATGACCCTCGCTGCTACCACCACCACTGGGTTAATGAGAGAGTCCTGGTGCTGTGGTCTGGCCGCCAGGTGTACCTGGCTGCTGAGCTGGACCGGGAGAGGCAGGCCGAGTACACCCTCACCCTCACCGTCACTGGCGGGAAGTGTACGGCCAACACAACAGTTACCGTGACCGTCATCGACAGCAACGGTTGGTGACGGTAAAGTCTTGCCTGAGATGATGACTGATAATCTATGGTAATAGATCATGAATTAACCCTTGGACGGTGGTGGAACTATATACAGACAGTGCAAAATTCACTCAGTTAGTTTTGTATGGCAGAAATATAACAACACTTCCAGATTGCGGTAGAATCTACATATAGACGATACTTAAAGCATCTCTTATGCGGCGTAACTATACACAGCACCCTCTCGAGTTTCGCGCTCTCCGAGTTTTGCGATCGTCGAGTTTAGCGCTTAGTCCTAAATTCTTACCATCATGACTTTCGCGCATTACCGCCATGAGTTTCACGCTGCTTTGACATGTTCAGGTCACGTCTACCTACCGTTGGCGTCATGCGTGCTGCCTTAAAAGGCGGTGTCCAACCATTGGGGCTATGGGCAACCGCAGTTGCTCATATGCCCAACCGGGAGCGAGCTGTTGGTTGTCCTTATGAATGGAAAATGGTTATGGGTACGAGCGTGGGTACCTCACGGCTGCATGTAAACAAACAGACGACGGCAGTGGCTGAGGAGCAGTGGAAGATGGCCCACCAAGAGACTCGTAAAATGGACTGGCAGAGCTGCTTTGCTTACTACTTGATTAACAAGATAAGAGAACACCCCGTGCTGGGGAACAAGTCTTTGAAAATTGTAGATCTCTCAGTGATGTTTTCCTCTTCTTCTTCTTCTTTTGACCTGTAATGCATGGCAGCGACGGTGAAAAGTAACAGTGGGAAATAGCAGAAGTGCATAGAAAACCAAAATCAGGGAAAGAAAAGAACAGAAAAACAACATAGTTCAGGGTGAAGTGTATAAGTGTGCACTGTTAAGTAACTATGGGCCGCTTTCACAGTCACTGTTTGTTTTGATCGTTACCAATGGCGGCGATCAACGCTATAATTTTCCACGTGAAATTGGCCTATGGGGTAGTGGCGGCTGCAGACGAAGCGACAGGTGTTGAGAGTGTGTGGTAAGGTGCGAGGTGAGGCTAACCTTGCAGCCGCCATGAGGTGCCGTTGTAGAGGCAATACCTCCAACACCATCACATCACATCACTACCCATCGGCCAGTTTCACGTGGAAATACTAGAGCAGCGATCACCGCCATTGGTAACGATCAATACAAACAAAATGACTGTGAACGCGGCCCTCAGTGCATGTTGTGAAGTATAAAAGTGTGGAGAAGGAGGACCTAAGAAGCGATACAAAGCGTTACAGGTCAAAAGAAGTAGAAGGTCCACTACACCGACTGGTGTTGCGAGAAATATCTCCCCGATGAAATTAGTCATTCTGCCGTCCACCACGCATGTGCGCTGTGGGAATACACAGCACTAAAAGTGTTAATTTGCCTGGATTTGTTCTTTTTTATCCGCTTGTGGTCTTTGTGAATGATGAGGGAAATATGGAAGCAGCAAGCAAGTTGAACCTCTCTGTGAGCTATTTTGTGATTGCGGCGGCAGTGGTTTACGTTCAGTAGGCATTGAAAAGTCAATCATGATGTTAGTGATTTGATGATATATAACAGAAAGAGTTAGCAGAGTACACCATAACACACAGATAACTACCAGAAGCTTTAGGTTTGTCCAACTGTACCACGGGTGACCGCGAGCAACCACCCTTACATTAGCAGACGACACCACGTGGATCACAAGCGTGTATTCAGAACTGCCAGCCAGTTGTAAGGCAGCCGCCTTCAACCGGGGCTTAAAAACAACCTGTTCTCACTTCCCATTTTCTGCCTATTACCAAGGTACGTATTTTGAGATAACAAGGGAGTCAAGTCGAAAAAAAAGTAATTTTTTTCCACGGGCCGGAACCAATAAGCGCTTTTTCATGTATTTCAATACCTCGAGTTTCGCGATCCTCGAGTTTAGCGCCACACCTTCGGAATGAAGCAAGCGTGAAAGTTGAGAGGGTACTGTAGAGTTGTAGACAATAAATCCTAAGTACCAACTCTTCCCCACTCGCTAGCTCCAAATTTTGTGGGCCAACTTTTTTAGCCGAATATATGTTTCGAAGCAGAATTTAGTGAGGATTCTTATGGTATCCTCAAAATCCTCATACGCCTATTGGTTCCCGAGTTACACTGAGAAAACTGTATTTTTTTCCTCTCTCGTCAGAGTAAGCTAACAACTAAAAATTGCTCCGCGCTCCTCATCTACGCTCCTTAGAAAGGTTGCCATATGTTACCATTAAGAAACTTATCCCAACAAATGACGCTTCCAAATTTGACGCACTTCCACCGAAAACTTAATTTTTAATCAATTGTTTAACCCGATGGTGGTAGTAGCAGGGATCATGTTTCTTAATGGTCCCTCCAAGTGAGAAAAATGAGACAAAATCACCCTCACACAAACCAATTCATAATATATATATCAAAGCATTTGTGATCAGATTATGTATCACCTATTTTGGGGGGTTTATATCATGGCACAAATTTGGCCCGTCGCTGCTACACAGTAAAGCCACAAATTTGGCCTGTCGCTGCTACACGGTAAAGCCACAAATATGGCCCGTCGCTGCTACACGGTAAAGCCACAAATTTTGCCCGTCGCTGTTACACGGTAAAGCCACAAATTTGGCCCGTTGCTGCTACACGGTAAAGCCACAAATTTGGCCCGTCGCTGCTACACGGTAAAGCCACAAATTTGGCCCGTCGCTGCTGCACGATAAAGCCACAAATTTGGCCCGTCGCTGCTACATGGTAAAGCCACAAATTTGGCCCGTCGCTGCTACACGGTAAAGCTACAAATTTGGCCCGTCGCTGCTACACGGTTAAACTTTTATGAAGCGTTTCCTGTCATCGTGCGCCGGGATCTTTTACCCTTGATAGTGTGTCGTCCTGCACAAGAGGGTTGATGTTCATAAATGTAAATGCAAGTCAAGTTGTTCAAAGCAAGTGAGGCGGTGACCGTGTGTGTTTAAGAACTACCAACGTGTTTCTCAGCCTCCCAGCGCTAGAGATGGGGCCTCTGTATGGCAAGTCTCTGCATGACAAGTCCAGCCAGAGGAGTTTGGGGTCCGTATAGAGTTATTCATCCTGAACTCTGTAGGGACCCGAAACTTGTCGGACTGGACTTGTCATGCTAAGGAAGGAAGAATCAGTTACCAGATCAGTACCACACAGTTTGACGGCATGGTGGAGGGAAGGGCCAGGTGGGTGCGAGTGGAGGAGGAGGAGGAGGAAGAGGCGGGATTTGGGTGACCTGAACACCTCAAGCCGTTTTTTAAATGCTTTTTTGGGTAACTAATTCCATTTCTTTCCAATTTTTTTTTCCGATAACCCACCAGGAGGCCCCCCCCCTCCCCCCCCCCCCCCAAAAAAAAAATGGGTGAAGGGAGGAGGAGGAGGAGGAGGAGGAGGAGGCCATTACAGCTATTTCCAAAGATCTTGTCGCTGAAATACAGTGCTCTTCATTAATATGGGGGGCTTCGTGGTGCAGTGGTTGCTTTCGGCTCACAAGAGAGCCGGGTTCGATTCCCGGCGGAAAAATGTGGGGCTTTTCCGATACCCTAAGCCCCTGTCCACCCAGCGGTGTACCAAGTATTAATCGGGGGTTGTGTCCCATCTCCTGGGGTCTGTTCCCTTCTATAATTCCTTCCCCGTCTCTCTCCGGCATATGACCACAGATGTTGCGCCGACTAAACGAAACTTTCCAACTGTTCCCTTCTCCTATAATTCCTTCCCCTTCTGTCTCTCTCCGGCATATGACCACAGATGTTGCGCCGACTAAACAAGACATTCCTTGCCTGTCTCTCTCCAGCATATGACCACAGATGTTGTGTCCCGTCTCCTGGGGTCTGTTCCCTTCTCCTATAATTCCTTCCCCTCCTGTCTCTCTCCGGCATATGACCACAGATGTTGCGCCCACTTAAGAAAACTTTCCTTGCCTGTCTCTCTCCGGCATATGACCACAGATGTTGCGCCCACTAAGTAAAACTTTCCTTGCCTGTCTCTCTCCGGCATATGACCACAGATGTTTCACCCACTAAACAAAACTTTCCTTGCCTGTCTCTCTCTGGCATCTGACCACAGATGTTGCGCCCACTAAACAAAACTTTCCTTGCCTGTCTCTCTCCGGCATATGACCACAGATGTTGCGCCCACTAAACAAAACTTTCCTTGCCTGTCTCTCTCCGGCATATGACCACAGATGTTGTGCCCACTAAACAAAACTTTCCTTGCCTGTCTCTCTCCGGCATATGACCACAGATGTTGCGCTGCCCACTAAACAAAACTTTCCTTTTTGTGTGTGTGTGTGTGTGTGTGTGTGTGTGTGTGTGTGTGTGTGTACATCAGCACGGCCTGATCACGTGTTGGCCTCGCCAGCATGCAGGTACCCTCCCTACATGAGCAAGTATACATCGTTTATCTCCGGGCACTGCCAGGACCTCACACCCCCCGGCCATCCCCCTTGCTCAAGTGGGGACACTAACCTCTCCTAGGCAACGGAAAGAATCCGGCCTGAGCGGGGCTCCAACCGCCGCCTGTTTGGCCGTGAAGCCTTGCAGCGCGGTGCTCTACTGATTGAGCTACCAGAGCGGTGTGTGTTTGTGTGTGTGTGTGTGTGTGTAACTGTGGTGTTATCTGCCATCCTGTATCGTGAGACATCCCATCCTTAACTTAGCATCGTGGAACCCAAAATTTACTGCCATAGAATAACTAAGTGAAGTGTCTATAAGATGAAGATTGTTGATATTACACACACACACACACACACACACACACACGTTCTTACTTACATGAACTTTAATTTACTTACACGTGTCTGTTTCCATGTACGCGTGTGAACGTGTGCGTGTTTTTATGTGTGTGTGTGTGTGTGTCTTGCCACACACACACACACGTACACATACACACACATGAACGCACATATAATTCAGTTATGTGTGCGTTTTTTGACCCATATGTGTGTGCGTGTGTGTGTGTGTGCGGTTCATGTGCAAAGGTCGGGTCTCTCTCTCTCTCTCTCTCTCTCTCTCTCTCTCTCTCTCTCTCTCTCTCTCTCTCTCTCTCTCTCTCTCTCTCTCTCTCTCTCTCTCTCTCTCTCTCTCTCTCTCTCTCTCTCTCTCTCTCTCTCTCTCTCTCTCTCTCTCTCTCTCTCTCTCTCTCTCTCTCTCTCTCTCTCTCTCTCTCTCTCTCTCTCTCTCTCTCTCTCTCTCTCTCTCTCTCTCTCTCTCTCTCTCTCTCTCTCTCTCTCTCTCTCTCTCTCTCTCTCTCTCTCTCTCTCAGGCATAAAAAAATACTGATTAATTTTATATACTTTTATTATTATTATTATTATTATTATTATTATTATTATTATTATTATTATTATTATTATTACATTATTATTATTATTATTACATTATTATTATTATTATTACATTATTATTATTATTATTACATTATTATTATTATTATTGGTAAGTTACAATTTTCTCTCTCAACCATGATTTCTACCAGTCTACCACAATCAACCAGGGTCTAACCACCATACAATCATTCGACCAACATCCCTCTACCAGCCTACCACAATTTCTACTAGTCCACCACAATCTACCAGGGTCTAACCAGCACACAATCATTCGACCAACATCCCTCTGCCAGCCTACCACAATTCAACCAGCAATCATCATGCATTCAACCCAAAACTTCAACTTATTCAAAACTTTTTCAACAACTCTGTAACCCAAAAATTTCAACCCAAAACTACCATTCAACCATGATTTCTACCACTCCACCACAATCTACCGGGACCTAACCACCATATATATCTTTTCATGGTAGTGGTTGACTGGCTGACTTGCTGGCCACTCTATCTCAGCAAGGGACTGGAAGCTGGAACTCTCTCTCTCTCTCTCTCTCTCTCTCTCTCTCTCTCTCTCTCTCTCTCTCTCTCTCTCTCTCTCTCTCTCTCTCTCTCTCTCTCTCTCTCTCTCTCTCTCTCTCTCTCTCTCTCTCTCTCTTCCCTTCCCTCTCTCTATCTCTCTCTCTCTTCTTCCCTTCCCTTCCCTCCCCTTCCTTCCCCTCCCCTTCCCTCCCCTTCCCTTCCCTTCCCTTCCCTTCAGTGACAGCCATAACACAATTTAATAATAATGATAATAATAACCAGGAGGAGGTTCAAATATATCCATTGTAAAATATATTAAACTTTATTTTAATCTTATCTTTTATACAACAACAACTGAGAGAGAGAGAGAGAGAGATATGGAACACACACACACACACAATCTCTCTCTCTCTCTCTCTCTCTCTGCTCTTCATTATTTACATCAACGACGTGGATGTTTGACTCAATAACCGCATTAGTAATTTTGACACAAAGATTGGTAACTCGGTTCTGAGTGACGAAGACAGGCAAAGCCTCCAAGAGGATTTGCACAAAATTTCAGCTTGGTCGGATAGATGGGAGATGCCCTTTAACGTAGACAAGTGCCAGGTCCTTCAAGTTGGAATGAGGAATAAGAAGTTCGATTACGAAATGCGCGGCGTTAAACTCAAAAGCGTTCAATGCGTCAAGGACTTGGGGGTCAAAATCGCGTCAAACCTCAAATTCTCACAGCAATGCATCGATGCAGCAAATAAAGCGAACAGAATGTTGGGCTTCATTAAAAGAAACTTTTTATTCAAGAATAAAGATGTAATACTCCCGCTCTACAACAGTTTAGCCAGACCCCACTTGGAATATGCGGTACAGTTTTGGTCTCCCCACCATGCAAAGGATATTGCTAAATTAGA
>NW_026112330.1:640000-657500 GCF_024679095.1 Eriocheir sinensis | reverse complement strand
AATATCTCAGAATCCACATCAGTTAGGAACACAAGATTCTAACACAAGATGCTCCTTTTTTTTGGTTTTCTCTCCTTTTCTCCGCTTTCCCTCCACCTCCCTCTACACCAAATTATTCCTCCACTCTTCTTCTTTAATTTGACACCAAGCAAGCCCCAAAAAGCCCAGCGACAGAGGAGAAAAAGCCTGGAATATGACAACTTTTCCTGCCAAATTCTGATTAAATCTCGAGAAACGGCCGATGGAAGGTCTAATATTTTTTGCATTTTCTCTCCTTTCCTCCGCTTTACCTCCACGTCCCTCCACACCAAATTATTCCTCCACTCTTCCTTTTTAATTTGACACCAAGCGAGCCCCAAAAAGCCAAACAACGACAGAGGAGAAAAAGCCTGGAATATGACAACTTTTCCTCCAGATTCTGACTACAGTAACTAATCCAGCCCTACTGCTACTTCTAACCTACTTACAAACACTACTTATAATAATACTTACGTTGACCTTTATGTGTCGGAAAATGCACTTGTCCTTGGCGCACTTGCCCGCCTTCCAGTAATGCCAGACTGTCTCGTTGCGAAGGGCCGCCGCGGGCTCATGGTGGAAAGGGCAGACGTCACCCTGGAAAATTTGGCGGAAAAGTCGTAAGATTTTCACGGATTGTGGTTGACTGTGGTGGGCTAGAGAGATGGTTGTGGTGGCAGTAGAAAGCCAAATGGTGGTAGTTTTTAGGGTGGCAATGGTGGTGATGTTGGTTGTAAAGGAGGTATGAAAAAAAAAAAAATGTTAAAGACTGGACTTACAGAAACTAATTTTTTTTTTCCCAGGTTTTGGTGGAAAAGTCGGTGAATTTTCATGGATTGTGGTTGACTGAGGAAGGCTAGAGGGATGGTTGTGGTGACAATAGAAAGCCAAATGGTGGTAGTTTTTATGGTGGCAATGGTGGTGATGTTGGTTGAACGGAAAGTATGAAAAAAAAGAAAAAAAATTAACGACTGGACTTACAGAAACTCATTTTTTTCCGAGGTTCTGGTGAAAAAGTCGGTGAATTTTCATGGATTGTGGTTGACTGGGGAAGGCTAGAGGGATGGTTGTGGTGGAAGTAGAAAGCCAAATAGTGGTAGTAGTAGTAGTAGAAGTAGAAGTAGTAGTAGTAGTAGTAGTAGTAGTAGTAGTAGTAGTAGTAGTAGTAGCAGTAGTAGTAGTAGTAGTAGCAGGTTACCTTAGAGCAGTAGAAGTAGCAGTCGGCATCCTTCCTCTCGCCCAGCATCTGCAAAAATGTTAATAGCTAAATAAATGAAGAAAAAAAAACAGGAAAAATATTTATAGGATGTCTTCAAACTTTGGCTCACAGCTCAACATCCGCTAGAGACAGAGAGAAGCGGATTGCACAGAGGGTTAGAGAAAAAACTAAGCTATGTACTGTAAAAATTTCATCCCTCTAACTCAACTCTAAAGTGGTCAAAAAGGCAAAAATCTGAAGTGATCTCACCCCCAAAAATCATAAAGTCCGGCAAAATGTCTTCATACTTTGGCCCATAGTTCGACACCCAGCATAGATAGAGAGAAGCGGATTGCACGGATGATTAAAGAAAAGACTAAGCTATGCACTGTAATTTTTTTTCCCTCTAACTCAACTCTAAAGTGGTCAAAAAGGCAAAAAAGTAAAGTCATCTCAATCCCAAAAATCATAAAGTCTGGCAAAATGTCATCATACTTTGGCCCATAGTTCGATACCTGGCATAGATAGAGAGAAGCGGATTGCACGGACGGTTAGAGAAAAGACTAAGATATGCACTGTAAAATTTTCATCCTTTTAACTCAACTCTAAATTGGTCAAAAAGGCAAAAATCTGAAGTGATCTCACCCCCAAAAATCATAGTCTGGCAAAATGTCTTCAAAACTTTGGCCCATAGTTCAACACCCGGCGGAGATAGAGAGAAGCGGATTCCACGGGTGATTAAAGGAAGGACGAAGCTATGCACTGTAAAAATTTCATCTATCTCTTTAACTCAACTCTAAAGTGGTCAAAAAGGCAAAAATCTGAAGTGATCTCACCCCCAAAAATCATAGTCTGGCAAAATGTCTTCATACTTTGACCCATAGTTCGACACCCGGCGGAGATAGAGAGAAGCGGATTGCACGGATGATTAAGAGGAAATACTACGCTATAGACTTTATAAATTTCATCCCTCTAACTCAACTCTAAAGTGGTCAAAAAGGCAAAACACTAAAGTCATCTCACCCCCAAAAATCATAAAGTCTTGCAAAATGTCATCATACTTTGGCCCATAGTTCGACACCCGGCGGAGATAGAGAGAAGCGGATTGCACGGCCAGTTTGAGGAAAGAATAAGCTATGCACTGTAAAAATTCCATTCCTTTAACTCAACTCTAAAGTGGTCAAATAGGCAAAAAACTAAAGTCATCTCAACCCCAAAAATCATAAAGTCTGGCAAAATGTCTTCATACTTTGGCCCATAGTTCGACACCCGGCGGAGATAGAGAGAAGCGGATTCCACGGGTGATTAGAGAAAAGACTAAGCTATGCACTGTAAATATTTCATCCCTCTAACTTAACTCTAAAGTGGTCAAAAAGGCAAAAAAGTAAAGTCATCTCACCCCCCAAAATCATAGTCTGGCAAAATGTCTTCATACTTTGGCCCATAGTTCGATACCCGGTAGAGATAGAGAGAAGCGGATTGCGCGGACAGTTAGAGAAAAGACTAAGCTATGCACTGTAAAAATTTCATCCCTCTAACTCAACTCTAAAGTGGTCAAGAAGGCAAAAAATCTGAAGTGATCTCACCCCCAAAAATCATAGTCTGGCAAAATGTCTTAAAAACTTTGGCCCATAGTTCGATACTCGGCAAAGATAGAGAGAAGCGGATTCCACGGACGGTTAGAAGAAAGGCTAAGCTATGTACTGTAAAATTTTCATTCCTCTAACTCAACTCTAAAGTGGTCAAAAAGGCAAAAAAGTAAAGTCATCTCAACCCCAAAAAACAAAAAGTCCGGCAAAATGTCTTCAAAACATTGGCCCTTAGTTCGACACCCGGCAGAGATAGAGAGAAGCGGATTGCACGGGTGATTAGAGGAAATACTAAGCTATGGACTATAAAAAATTCATCTTTTTAACTCAACTCTAAATTGGTCAAGAAGGCAAAAATCTGAAGTGATCTCACCCCAAAAAATCATAAAGTCCGGCAAAATGTCATCATACTTTGGCCCATAGTTCAACACCCGGGAGAGATAGAGAGAAGAGGATTGCACAGACAGTTCGAGGAAAGACTAAGCTATGCACTGTAAAAATTTCATCCTTTTAACTCAACTTTAAATTGGTCAAAAAGGCAAAAATCTGAAGTCATCTCAACCCCAAAAATAAAAAAGTCCGGCAAAATGTCTTCAAAACTTTGGCTCACAGTTCAACACCCGGCGGAGATAGAGAGAAGCGGATTGCACGGACGGTTAGAGGAAAGACTAAGCTATGCACTGTAAAAATTTCATCCTTTTAACTCAACTCTAAATTGGTCAAAAAGGCAAAAATCTGAAATCATCTCAACCCCAAAAATAAAAAAGTCCGGCAAAATGTCTTCAAAACTTTGGCCCATAGTTCGACACCCGGCGGAGATAGAGAGAAGCGGATTCCACGGACGGTTAGAGGAAAGACTAAGCTATGCACTGTAAAAAAAAAAGTGAAAAAAAATAGTCATATTTTGGGCTTTTTCTCCTCTGTTCCTGGGCTTTTCGGGGCTTGCTTGGTGTCAAATTAAAGAAGAGTGGAGGAATAATTTGATGTGGAGGGAAAGTGGAGGAAAGGAGCCAAAAATCCCTCACCTAGTCTCTCCTCTCGATCGTTTTGTTTACGTGTGGAG
Source organism: Eriocheir sinensis (assembly GCF_024679095.1). Classification (NCBI taxonomy): domain Eukaryota; kingdom Metazoa; phylum Arthropoda; class Malacostraca; order Decapoda; family Varunidae; genus Eriocheir; species Eriocheir sinensis. The sequence goes on along the minus strand of NW_026112330.1, from coordinate 653,632 downwards.
GAGAAGATCGGCGGCCATTTTGAGGTCAGCAGGAAAATGTTTAGGCTCGTTTTCTCTTATTTTTATTTGGAGTTTCTTTTACTGTTTTTGGCTGTTTTATTTTACTGAGTGTTTGGTTTTATTATTTTCTTGTTTTATTTGTGGTGTTTTATTCCCTATGTCTGCCTCCACCGTGTTTCAGGCGTCCAAAAGGTGAGTCTCGTCGCCGTGTTTTGTTTCAAGTGTTTTTTCGATATTTTTGTTTCTTTTTTTCTGTTTTTTCATCCAGTTATTTAGTTATTTACTTATTTTCTTTATTATTCTTCATTGGCGATTTTTACCAGGCTGATTAAGACCCGCTCTCTCTCTCTCTCTCTCTCTCTCTCTCTCTCTCTCTCTCTCTCTCTCTCTCTCTCTCTCTCTCTCTCTCTCTCATTAAATAAATAAATGTTCTTCTTTAATATATTATAGCCAACTGAGACGACCTTGTAGAGAGAGAGAGAGAGAGAGAGAGAGAGAGAGAGAGAGAGATATATATACGGGCGTTCTAGTCAATAATCTTCAGTACATCGCTGGCGTTCGTCGCGTCAAGACACGCTCTGCCGCCGCCCACACACACGTCCAGCCATGAAGACACGTCTGGCCCGGGAAAACACTCTGCACTCCCTGCTGCTGCTGCTGGTGATGGCGCAGAACTGGGCAGTGGACGCCTCGCGAGATCAGCGTTGCGTCGAGGATGCCATAGTGCTCGGGGAAAGGGAGGCCCGCATCACGGCCTACGGAAGAAGGGTTCATGATCATTATTTTTACCTGACCGTGTACCTGTGGCTCGAGGAAGGCTTCAGCGGCGTGAGTGTGCAGGCTCTCGCGAACACCGCCACAGGACCGGTGAGCATTGGCGCGTGGTTCCCCGAGGACATGTTCCCCAACGTCACCAGAGCCGCCTGGTGGTACTTGGTGGTATCTGTGTATCACAACAGAGACCATGTGGAGTTCGATGTACAGTTTGGTGATAGTTGGATGATATGTCACTCTTGGGTCACCACTGACAACCTACAGAGTGTGGAAATGGTGGGTTACGGCACCTCTAGAGGGAGAGACGACAAACCACCACGTGGCTGCCTCGATACACAATTCAACCGATCATTGCCCGATCCAGTACCCACTTGCACGGCGCTCCCAATCATCACACCAGCCACTACACCCACGTCCACTACACCCCCGCCCACTACACCCCCGCCCACGCCACTACCCACTACACCCCAAACCACCCCAGAAGCCACTACATGCCCGCCCATTCCAGTGGAGGTGGCAGAGATGACGGCAGTTTTGACTGTGGTGATTGGGGACATGTACCACACACTACAGCGTCTCGAAGCGGGTCTGAGTAAGTGTGTGTGTGTGTGTGTGTGTGTGTGTGTGTGTGTGTGTGTGTGTGCGCGCGCGCGCTTGGTGTGCTCATGTTAATTAACTGATAAGCAGGTAGGTTGGTAGTGGAGGTAATAACAACAATGATAATAATAATAATAATAATAATAATAATAATAAACACAACCACTATATAGTAACACAGTCCCCTCCTCCAGAAGCGGCCCGGGGTCCTGTCTGGCCCGGAACACACCACGCCCGGCCGCGTCCTCAGCCAGTCCGCCACAGCCCGGCCTCCACGAGAAATTAGGAGCAATCACAGCGCCCCAGGCCAGTCCACGCACTGCCCGCTCACTGCTTACCCTATATACACAGTTGTACTTGTCTCTTATGGTTCAGCATAAGGAGAAATTAGGAGCAATCACAGCGCTGAGCCATGCTTCCCGCTGTTGACGTCACTGCTTAAACTATATACACAGTTGTATCCATAGCTGGGCGTTATCGCGATAAGTTATCGCGATTCTTTATCGCTGATAACAAAATCGGGTTATCGGCCATCCGCTACTTATTTAAATATATATCGGTATCTTCGTTACTTTTGTAACCAAACTAGCGATAATCGCTACTTTTTTCCGCCTCTCAGAAAAAAAAAGTTGTTTCCTCCCTACTACTGTACATACGTGGCCCGGGCGCCCGGTGTTGTATGAAAAAACTTCGGGGTATGAAATATCTTCGATGAAGAGATTTCGTACTTATATCATCAACATTAAAACACTAGGTTATTTTTTATGTTACTCAAAAATCAATATATCAAAGAGAAAAATCATTTAACTTTGCCCAAAAGATGATTATTCACTGCCTCAAATTTGATATTCCATATTCGTTTGTGAGCATGCCATGGTATTGAAGGCACCCGGTGTTGTGTTATTGGGTGTCCCATCGTCAAAAGTTGGCGCTGTTTACAAACACTGGTCTCTCGTGAACTGCGTATGTTCAGACCAGCAAGCGTAGCCCTGTACAGTCTCACAAAGCTTTTTAACACATTAATAAAGAGTTACTGGAAGGCTGAATCAGACATACAGTACCACCATCCTCGCTGTTTCTAGAACGACACTCTGTACATATAAATACAACTGGAACAGAGTGTCGTTCTAGCAACAGCGGGGATGGTGGTAGTGGTACTGTATGTCTGATTCAGCCTTCCAGCAACTCTTAATTACGGTTAAAAAGCTTTGTGAGACTATACAGGTTTACGCTTGCTGGTCTGAGCATGCGCAGTTCACGAGAGACCAGTGTTTGTAAATAATAGCGCCAGCTTTTGACGGTGGGGACGCCAAATAACACAACACCGGTTCAGGGGTTTCTAGTATTACCGTCCACAGGCACGTGTCAACGTGTTGTTTTCAGGTTTTGTAAGTTTTTTTTTAAATACAGATAATGAAAATTTGAAATCATCTATGTTTTTTGTTTGAAATATCAATATAGTATCGTTTTCGCCAATCGGACTTATCACTAGCGAGTATTGGAATTGTGGATTTATATCGGGTATCGGGTATCGCCTTTATTTGTGTCTCCAGTTAACGAATATCGGTTATCACCGATAAGGTTTTCCATTATCAGTTATCGGTTATCGGGAGTAAGGTTTTCTGTTATCGTGCCCAGCTATGGTTGTATCACATATACGCCCCGTGATTGTCTCCATGTATCTCCCTTAAGGACAATAAACAGCCATAGAATATAGTGAAAGAAAGTGCTTCCCTTCCCTTCCCTTTCCTTCCAAAGACTTCCCTTCCCTTCCCTTTCCTTCCAAAGACTTCCCTTCCCTTCCCAAGACTTCCCTTCCCTTCCAAAGACTTCTATTCCCTTCCAAAGACTTCCCTTCCCTTCCCTTCCAAAGACTTCCCTTTCCTTCCAAAGACTTCCCTTCCCTTCCCTTCCCTTCCCTTCCAAAGACTTCCCTTCCCTTTCCTTCCAAAGACTTCCCTTCCCTTCCCTTCCAAAGACTTCCCTTCCCTTCCAAAGACTTCTATTTCCTTCCCTTCCCTTCCAAAGACTTCCCTTCCCTTCCCTTCCAAAGACTTCCCTTCCCTTCCAAAGAGTTCCCTTTCCTTCCCTTCCCTTCCAAAGACTTCTATTCCCTTCCAAAGACTTCCCTTCCCTTCCAAAGACTTCCCTTCCCTTCCCTTCCCTTCAAAAGACTTCCCTTCCCTTCCCTTCCCTTTTCAAGACTTCCCTTCCTCATATTTTCTCTCATAATCATGATCTCCTCCTCCTCCTCCTGGTCATCTCCCACAACACGTGTCTCGCTGGTTGGCGGAGCGGGGCCTGGCTGGGCCGTGATTGGCTGGCGGCGGCGAGCAACCAGAAGCGAGCCAATCACAGCAAGCGAGGCGACTGACAGGGGAGGGAGGCTGCTGATTGGCTGTTGGCGGGACGGGGGGGAGAGAGAGAGAGAGAGAGAGAGAGAGAGAGAGAGAGAGAGAGAGAGAGAGAGAGAGAGATATTACCTCCGCTAGACTGGAGAACATTTTGAGGGGACTCCTTGATCCTGTCTCTGAGTTCCTCTCATAGAAGCATCATCCTATTTGTCCTTGCAGCCAATACCTCAAGCTCCAGATCGCTGTGTTTCTTCCCGGCACATTGGCCGTATTTAAAGACACCATCGCTTCTCACATCAACTATTTCTAAAGGTCAAAGAGGGGAGCAATCGGGTTTTCATGAGTGTTTTTTAAGGTTCATGGCACAGAGGAAGGGTCACACTACCACCAGGGTCAAAAAACTACCCCTGGAAAGGCCTACAGCTCCTACGAAAGCCTTGTCAAATTATGTTTCTTAGGTTCACAGTACAGAAGAAGGGTCACACTACCACCAGGGTAAAAAAAACTACCCCTGGAAAGGCCAACAGCTCCTACGAAAGCCTTGTCAAATGTATGTTTCTTAGGTTCATGGCACAGAAGAAGGGTCACACTACCACCAGGGTAAAAAAAACTACCCCTGGAAAGGCCTACAGCTCCTACGAAAGCCATGTCAAATGTATGTTTCTTAGGTTCATAGCACAGAAGGGTCACACTACCACCAGGGTCAAAAAACTAATCCTGGAAAGGCCTACAGCTCCTACGAAAGCCATGTCATATATGTGAACTTGGGCGACGAAATGTTTTAAAATACGACCGTTTGCCTCGGGTCATTGGGTTTTATGGGTCGCGGGGCACAAGACTGCCTCGCTGGTGTGTAGGCTAAGACGAGACCTTCGTTGGATATGTTCGTCTTCATTTGTTTTAATATAAATTTAATATAAACTTTTGCTATTGCGCTGGACATATCAAAAGCTTTTGATAGGGTCTGGCACAAATCTTTGCTTTCTAAACTACCCTCCTACGGTTTCTATCCTTCTCTCTGTACCTTTATCTCCAGTTTCCTTTCTGACCGTTCTATTTCTGCCGTGGTAGACGGTCACTGTTCTTCCCCTAAATCTATTAACAGTGGTGTCCCACAGGGTTCTGTCCTATCTCCCACTCTTTTTCTGTTGTTCATTGATGATCTTCTTTCCAAAACGAACTGTCCTATCCATTCCTACGCCGATGATTCCACTCTGCATTATTCAACTTCTTTTAATAGAAGACCCACCCTTCAGGAACTTAACGACTCAAGGCTGGAGGCTGCAGAACGCTTAGCCTCAGACCTTACTATTATTTCCGATTGGGGCAAGAAGAACCTGGTGTCCTTCAACGCCTCAAAAACACAGTTTCTCCACCTATCCACTCGACACAATCTTCCAAACAACTATCCCTATTCTTTGACAACACCCAGCTATCACCTTCCTCAACACTAAACATCCTCGGTCTATCCTTAACTCAAAATCTCAACTGGAAACTTCATATCTCATCTCTTACTAAATCAGCTTCCTCGAGGCTGGGCGTTCTGTACCGTCTCCGCCAGTTCTTCTCCCCTGCACAGTTGCTGTCCATATACAGGGGCCTTGTCCGCCCTCGTATGGAGTATGCATCTCATGTGTGGGGGGGCTCCACTCACACAGCTCTTCTGGACAGAGTGGAGGCAAAGGCTCTTCGTCTCATCAGCTCTCCTCCTCATACTGATAGTCTTCTACCTCTTAAATTCCGCCGCAATGTTGCCTCTCTTTCTATCTTCTATCGATATTTCCACGCTGACTGCTCTTCTGAACTTGCTAACTGCATGCCTCCCCCCCTCCCGCGGCCCCGCTGCACTCGACTTTCTACTCATGCTCATCCCTATACTGTCCAAACCCCTTATGCAAGAGTTAACCAGCATCTTCACTCTTTCATCCCTCACGCTGGTAAACTCTGGAACAATCTTCCTTCATCTGTATTTCCTCCTGCCTACGACTTGAACTCTTTCAAGAGGAGGGTATCAGGACACCTCTCCTCCCGAAACTGACTTATCTTTCGGCCACCTCTTTGGATTCTTTTTAGGAGCAGCGAGTAGCGGGCTTTTTTTTTTATTTTTTATTAATGGCTACTTTTTTGTGCCCTTGAGCTGTCTCCTTTGCTGTAAAAAAAAAAAAAAAAAAAAAAAAATGATAAGGAGGTGCATGAAGGAGGCAGTGGCAAGGTTATTAAAGCCTCAATGGGTGCCTTGTAATGCAATCCTGCTAGACTAACTTGATCCTTCAACGCGCAACAAAGACGCTTTTGTGCACAGCTATCACGCGGGAACAGAGAGAGAGAGAGAGAGAGAGAGAGAGAGAGAGAGAGAGAGAGAGAGAGAGAGAGAGAGAGAGAGAGAGAGAGAGAGAGAGAGAGAGAGAGAGAGAGAGAGAGAGAGAGAGAGAGAGAGAGAGAGAGAGAGAAGAAGAAGAAGAAGAAGAAGAAGAAGAAGAAGAAGAAGAAGAAGAAGAAGAAGAAGATAGAAGAAGAAGGAAAAAAAGAGCAAAAAAAGAAGAAGAGGAGGAGGAGGAGGAGGAGGAGGAGGAGGAGGAGATCCCTCTCATTCACAGTTTGATATATTATTATTTTTTTAAGCAATTGAAGATAAAGTTGAAAAACATTTATGTTGAAAAAAAATATATATTGAGCAAACTCCGTGTTGATAAATTATAGGAAGGACACACACACACACACACACACACACACACACACACACACACACACACACACATCACCTCTCCCTGACCAGTGCTGAGTGTGTGTGTGGGTGTATATGTGTGTGTGTGTGTGTGTGTGTGTGTGTAGCACGTGACCCTCTGGCACACGCAATCAACATTGTTACGCGTGAAAACCATCTCACGAGCCGCAAGATGAACAACAAACATTTGAACACAGACTTGAAACACTAGAATTCAATGCTGCCGTTGACTTGACCGAGCTGCCGATTAGGTCATTAGTAGACCCTGGACGAGCATGTGAATTACACGATAAATCACTTTCATTGTCTTCCAGTGGTCGAGGTTGTCGCCAAGTTGACCTCTCAGTGAGTACAAAATAACAGCGTAACAGCAAACCTTCCTTTCAGTAGATATTACACAACGGGACGGTGACTACTAATGTTCACCTCCAAACAGGGACGAAAATGTGAGATATGTTTGCATGGATGGGGCAGTTATGGCCTCAGGTAGCCTCAGGAGTATAGGTTTAGGGAAGAAATCCTTAACTAAATCCCTTTCTCTCCTTCCCACCAACAGCTGGAGTAGGTAGGAAGACACCTACCGAACGGGCGCAAGCCACTCCCGGTGAGGTATATATGGGAGGTGAGAAGGGAGCTGAAGCCCTCCAAAGACCCTTCCCATGTCCTCACTAACCGTTTCCCTATTGTCTCACCAACACCGGAGAGTAGTTCAGCATTTTTAAGAAAGGAGACAAAAAAGTACCAGGTAATTACAGGCCCATTAGTCTAACTTCGGTTGCAGGTAAGCTACTTGAGGGCATAATTAGAGACAAAATTGTGAGTTACCTTGAAAGACACTCATTGATTGGGAACTCACAACATGGCTTCCGAAACAAAAGATCCTGCCTATCAAACCTATTAACCTTTTATAACGACCTCTTCACTGTTTATGACGTAACCAAATCACTGGACGTAGTCTATCTTGATTTCCAGAAAGCGTTTGATAAAGTCCCGCATCATAAATTACTTTACAAATGAAAGCAAATAGGTATTGACGGTCAAGTAAACCAGTGGATCGCAAATTGGTTGAGCAACAGACAACAAAGAGTAGTGATTGACGGATTAGAGTGGGCGCCTGTCACTAGTGGCGTCCCTCAGGGCTCGGTCCTTGGCCCAGTGCTCTTCATTATATACATCAACGACGTGGATGTTGGACTCAATAACCGCATTAGTAAATTTGCAGACGACACAAAGATTGGTAACTCGGTTCTGATTGACGAAGACAGGCAAAGCCTCCAAGAGGATTTGCACAAAATTTCAGCTTGGTCGGATAGATGGGAGATGCCCTTTAACGTAGACAAGTGCCAGGTCCTTCGAATTGGAACGAGGAATAAGAAGTTCGAATACGAAATGCGCGGCGTTAAACTCAAAAGCGTTCAATGTGTCAAGGACTTGGGGGTCAAAATCGCGTCAAACCTCAAATTCTCACAGCAATGCATCGATGCAGCAAATAAAGCGAACAGAATGTTGGGCTTCATTAAAAGAAACTTTTTATTCAAGAATAAAGATGTAATACTCCCGCTCTACAACAGTTTAGTCAGACCCCACTTGGAATATGCGGTACAGTTTTGGTCTCCCCACCATGCAAAGGATATTGCTAAATTAGAAGGTGTTCAGCGTCGGGCAACGAAAATGATCCCTTCCTTGCGCAACAAATCCTGCGAAGAAAGGCTTTCTACCCTTAACATGTTCTCTCTTGAGAAACGTCGCCTCCGAGGAAAACTGATCGAATGTTTTAAAATACTTAATGGTTTCACGAATGTAGACAGATCAACATTGTTTATGATCGATGACACTTTGCGCACGAGGAACAATGGCGTAAAACTCAGATGTAGACAAGTAAATTCAGACTGCACCAAATTTTTCTTCACCAACGTTATAGTGCGAGAATGGAATAAGCTTCCACCATCAGTGGTCCAGTGTAACACGATTGACTCCTTCAATAATAAGCTCGACCGTCACTTCCTTCAACTTAATATCAACTAGAGTAGAAATGCAACGTTTTGGAGTCTTCTGATTAATGTAAAATCACTTAGGTTTAAGGACAGACCACCAAGTCTGGACCATGGGGTCTGTATGGTCTGATTTTCTATGTAAATCTATGTAAATAAAGTGGTCAAAAAGGCAAAAAACTAAAGTCATCTCAACCCCAAAAAACAAAAAGTCCGGCAAAATGTCTTCAAAACTTTGGCCCATAGTTCGACACCCGGCGAAGATAGAGAGAAGCGGATTGCACGGACGGTTAGAAGAAAGACTAAGCTATGCACTGTAAAAATTTCATCTCTCTAACTCAACTCTAAAGTGGTCAAGAAGGCAAAAAATCTGAAGTGATCTCACCCCAAAAAATCATAAAGTCCGGCAAAATGTCTTCATACTTTGGCCCATAGTTCGACACCCGGCGGAGATAGAGATAAGCGGATTGCACGGACGGTTAGAGGAAAGACTAAGCTATGAACTGTAAAAATTTCATTCCTCTGATTCGACTCTAAAGTGGTCAAAAAGGCAAAAAACTAAAGTCATCTCAACCCAAAAAATAAAAAAGTCTGGCAAAATGTCTTCAAAACTTTGGCTCACAGTTCGACACCCGGCAGAGATAATATATTATAGCCAACTGAGACGACCTTGGAGAGAGAGAGAGAGAGAGAGAGAGAGAGAGAGAGAGAGAGAGAGAGAGAGAGAGAGAGAGAGAGAGAGAGAGAGAGAGAGATCCAACTCGCTATATATACGGGCGTTCTAGTAAATAATCTTCAGTACATCGCTGGCGTTCGTCGCGTCAAGACACGCTCTGCCGCCGCCCACACACACGTCCAGCCATGAAGACACGTCTGGCCCGGGAAAACACTCTGCACTCCCTGCTGCTGCTGCTGGTGATGGCGCAGAACTGGGCAGTGGACGCCTCGCGAGATCAGCGTTGCGTCGAGGATGCCATAGTGCTCGGGGAAAGGGAGGCCCGCATCACGGCCTACGGAAGAAGGGTTCATGATCATTATTTTTCCCTGACCGTGTACCTGTGGCTCGAGGAAGGCTTCAGCGGCGTGAGTGTGCAGGCTCTCGCGAACACCGCCACAGGACCGGTGAGCATTGGCGCGTGGTTCCCCGAGGACATGTTCCCCAACGTCACCAGAGCCGCCTGGTGGTACTTGGTGGTGTCTGTGTATCACAACAGAGACCATGTGGAGTTCGATGTACAGTTTGGTGATAGTTGGATGATATGTCACTCTTGGGTCACCACTGACAACCTACAGAGTGTGGAAATGGTGGGTTACGGCACCTCTAGAGGGAGAGACGACAAACCACCACGTGGCTGCCTCGATACACAATTCAACCGATCATTGCCCGATCCAATACCCACTTGCACGGCGCTCCCAATCACCACACCAGCCACTACACCCACGTCCACTACACCCCCGCCCACTACACCCCCGCCCACGCCACTACCCACTACACCCCAAACCACCCCAGAAGCCACTACATGCCCGCCCATTCCAGTGGAGGTGGCAGAGATGATGGCAGTTTTGACTGTGTTGATTGGGGACATGTACCACACACTACAGCGTCTCGAAGCGGGTCTGAGTAAGTGTGTGTGTGTGTGTGTGTGTGTGTGTGTGTGTGTGTGTGTGTGTGTGTGTGTGTGCGCGCGCGCGCTTGGTGTGCTCATGTTAATTAACTGATAAGCAGGTAGGTTGGTAGTGGAGGTAATAACAACAATGATAATAATAATAATAATAATAATAATAATAATAATAATAGTAGTAGTAGTAGTAGTAGTAGTAGTAGTAATGATAATAGTAATAATAGTAATAATAATAATAATAATAATAATAATAATAATAATAATAATAATAATAATAATAATAATAATAATAATAAACACAACCACTATATAGTAACACAGTCCCCTCCTCCAGAAGCGGCCCGGGGTCCTGTCTGGCCCGAAACACACCACGCCCGGCCGCATCCTCAGCCAGTCCGCCACAGCCCGGCCTCCACGAGAAATTAGGAGCAATCACAGCGCCCCAGGCCAGTCCACGCACTGCCCGCTCACTGCTTACCCTATATACACAGTTGTACTTGTCTCTTATGGTTCAGCATAAGGAGAAATTAGGAGCAATCACAGCGCTGAGCCATGCTTCCCGCTGTTGACGTCACTGCTTAGACTATATACACAGTTGTATCCATAGCTGGGCGTTATCGCGATAAGTTATCGCGATTCTTTATCGCTGATAACAAAATCGGGTTATCGGCCATCCGCTACTTATTTAAATATATATCGGTATCTTCGTTACTTTTGTAACCAAACCAGCGATAATCGCTACTTTTTTCCGCCTCTCAGAAAAAAAAAGTTGTTTCCTCCCTACTACTGTACATACGTGGCCCGGGCGCCCGGTGTTGTATGAAAAAACTTCGGGGTATGAAATATCTTCGATGAAGAGATTTCGTACTAATATCATCAACATTAAAACACTAGGTTATTTTTTATGTTACTCAAAAATCAATATATCAAAGAGAAAAATCATTTAACTTTGCCCAAAAGATGATTATTCACTGCCTCAAATTTGATATTCCATATTCGTTTGTGAGCATGCCATGGTATTGAAGGCACCCGGTGTTGTGTTATTGGGTGTCCCATCGTCAAAAGTTGGCGCTGTTTACAAACACTGGTCTCTCGTGAACTGCGTATGTTCAGACCAGTAAGCGTAGCCCTGTACAGTCTCACAAAGCTTTTTAACACATTAATAAAGAGTTACTGGAAGGCTGAATCAGACATACAGTGCCACCATCCTCGCTTTTTCTAGAACGACACTCTGTACATATAAATACAACTGGAACAGAGTGTCGTTCTAGCAACAGCGGGGATGGTGGTAGTGGTACTGTATGTCTGATTCAGCCTTCCAGCAACTCTTAATTACGGTTAAAAAGCTTTGTGAGACTATACAGGCTTACGCTTGCTGGTCTGAGCATGCGCAGTTCACGAGAGACCAGTGTTTGTAAACAAAAGCGCCAGCTTTTGACGGTGGGGACGCCAAATAACACAACACCGGTTCAGGCGTTTCTAGTATTACCGTCCATAGGCACGTGTCAACGTGTTGTTTTCAGGTTTTGTAAGTTTTTTTTAAATACAGATAATGAAAATTTGAATTCATCTGTTTTTTGTTTGAAATATCAATATAGTATCGTTTTCGCCTATCGGACTTATCACTAGCGAGTATTGGAGTTGTGGATTTATATCGGGTATCGGTTATCGGTTATCGCCTTTATTTGTGTCTCCAGTTAACGAATATCGGTTATCACCGATAAGGTTTTCCATTATCAGTTATCGGTTATCGGGAATAAGGTTTTCTGTTATCGTGCCCAGCTATGGTTGTATCACATATACGCCCCGTGATTGTCTCCATGTATCTCCCTTAAGGACAATAAACAGCCATAGAATACAGTGAAAGAAAGTGCTTCCCTTCCCTTCCCTTTCCTTCCAAAGACTTCCTTTCCCTTCCCAAGACTTCCTTTCCCTTCCCTTCCCTTTCCTTCCAAAGACTTCCCTTCCCTTCCCTTCCCTTCCAAAGACTTCTATTCCCTTCCCTTCCCTTCCAAAGACTTCCCTTCCCTTCCCTTCCCAAGACTTCCCTTCCCTTCCCTTCCCTTCCAAAGACTTCTATTCCCTTCCCTTCCCTTCCAAAGACTTCCCTTCCCTTCCCAAGACTTCCTTTCCCTTCCCTTCCCTTCCCTTTCCTTCCAAAGACTTCCTTCCTTCCTTCCAAAGACTTCCTTCCTTCCTTCCAAAGACTTCCCTTCCTTCCTTCAAAGACTTCCTTCCTTCCTTCCCTTCCAAAGACTTCTATTCCCTTCCCTTCCCTTCCAAAGACTTCCCTTCCCTTCCCTTTCCTTCCAAAGACTTCCCTTCCCTTCCCTTCCCTTCCCTTCCCTTCCAAAGACTTCCCTTCCCTTCCAAAGACTTCTATTCCCTTCCCTTCCCTTCCAAAGACTTCCCTTCCCTTCCAAAGAGTTCCCTTCCCTTCCCTTCCCTTCCAAAGACTTCCCTTCCCTTCCAAAGACTTTTATTCCCTTCCCTTCCCTTCCAAAGACTTCCCTTCCCTTCCCTTCCCTTCCAAAGACTTCCCTTCCCTTCCAAAGAGTTCCCTTCCCTTCCAAAGACTTCCCTTCCCTTCCAAAGACTTCTATTCCCTTCCCTTCCCTTCCAAAGACTTCTATTCCCTTCCAAAGCCTTCCCTTCCCTTCCAAAGACTTCCCTTCCCTTCCAAAGACTTCCCTTCCCTTTTCAAGACTTCCCTTCCTCATATTTTCTCTCATAATCATGATCTCCTCCTCCTCCTCCTGGTCATCTCCCACAACACGTGTCTCGCTGGTTGGCGGAGCGGGGCCTGGCTGGGCCGTGATTGGCTGGCGGCGGCGAGCAACCAGAAGCGAGCCAATCACAGCAAGCGAGGCGACTGACAGGGGAGCGAGGCTGCTGATTGGCTGTTGGCGGGACGAGAGAGAGAGAGAGAGAGAGAGAGAGAGAGAGAATACAAGGAATGGGGAGAGGAGTCAGATAAAGAAAAGGTGGATTATTATTATTATTATACATGAGAGAGAGAGAGAGAGAGAGAGAGAGAGAGAGAGAGAGAGAGAGAGAGAGAGAGAGAGAGATATATTACCTCCGCTAGACTGGAGAACATTTTGAGGGGACTCCCTGATCCTGTCTCTGAGTTCCTCTCATAGAAGCATCATCCTATTGGTCTTTGCCGCCAATACCTCAAGCTCCAGATCGCTGTGTTTCTTCCCGGCACATTGGCCGTATTAAAGACACCATCGCTTCTCACATCAACTATTTCTAAAGGTCAAAGAGGGGATCAATCGGGTTTTCATGAGTGTTTTTAAGGTTCATGGCACAGAGGAAGGGTCACACTACCACCAGGGTCAAAAAACTAATCCTGGAAAGGCCTACAGCTCCTACGAAAGCCATGTCAAATGTATGTTTCTTAGGTTCACAGTACAGAAGAAGGGTCACACTACCACCAGGGTAAAAAAAACTACCCCTGGAAAGGCCTACAGCTCCTACGAAAGCCATGTCAAATGTATGTTTCTTAGGTTCACAGTACAGAAGAAGGGTCACACTACCACCAGCGTCAAAAAACTACCCCTGGA
>NW_026112330.1:580000-637500 GCF_024679095.1 Eriocheir sinensis | reverse complement strand
GATTAAGAGGAAATGGAAGAGGATTACGAGATTTAGAAGAGGATTAAGAGGAAATGGAAGAGGATTAAGAGTTTTTTTTTTTTTACAGCTAAGGAGACAGCTCAAGGGCACAAAAAAAAAAAAAAAAAGGCCCGCTACTCACTGCTCCCGAAGAGGTTAAAGGAGTGTCCAAATCAGAGGTCAATTTCGGGAGGAGAGGTGTCCTGATACCCTCCTCTTGAAAGAGTTCAAGTCGTAGGCAGGAGGAAATACAGATGAAGGAAGATTGTTCCAGAGTTTACCAGCGTGAGGGATGAAAGAGTGAAGATGCTGGTTAACTCTTGCACAAGGGGTTTGGACAGTATAGGGATGAGCATGAGTAGAAAGTCGAGTGCAGCGGGGCCGCGGGAGGGGGGGAGGCATGCAGTTAGCAAGTTCAGAAGAGCAGTCAGCGTGGAAATATCGATAGAAGATAGAAAGAGAGGCAACATTGCGGCGGAATTTAAGAGGTAGAAGACTATCAGTATGAGGAGGAGAGCTGATGAGACGAAGAGCCTTTGATTCTACTCTGTCAAGGAGAGCTGTGTGAGGGGCCCCCCCCCCCCCCCCACACACACACACACATGAGATGCATACTCCATACGAGGGCGGACAAGGCCCCTGTATATGGACAGCAACTGTGCAGGGGAGAAGAACTGGCGGAGACGGTACAGAACGCCCAGCCTCGAGGAAGCTGATTTAGTAAGAGATGAGATATGAAGTTTCCAGTTGAGATTTTGAGTTAAGGATAGACCGAGGATGTTTAGTGTTGAGGAAGGTGATAGCTGAGTGTTGTCAAAGAATAGGGGATAGTTGTTTGGAAGATTGTGTCAAGTGGATAGGTGGAGAAACTGTGTTTTTGAGGCGTTGACGGAAACCAGGTTCTTCTTGCCCCAATCGGAAATAATAGTAAGGTCTGAGGCTAAGCGTTCTGCAGCCTCCAGCCTTGAGTCGTTAAGTTCCTGAAGGGTGGGTCTTCTATTAAAAGAAGTTGAGTAATGCAGAGTGGAATCATCGGCGTAGGAATGGATAGGACAGTTCGTTTTAGAAAGAAGATCATCAATGAACAACAGAAAGAGAGTGGGAGATAGGACAGAACCCTGTGGGACACCACTGTTAATAGGTTTAGGGGAAGAACAGTGACCGTCTACCACAGCAGAAATAGAACGGTCAGAAAGGAAACTGGAGGTAAAGGTACAGAGAGAAGGATAGAAACCGTAGGAGGGTAGTTTGGAAAGCAAAGATTTGTGCCAGACCCTATAAAAAGCTTTTGATATGTCCAGCGCAATAGCAAAGGTTTCACCGAAACGGCTAAGAGAGGATGACCAAGAGTCAGTTAGAAAGGCTAGGAGATCACCAGTAGAACGCCCCTTGCGGAACCCATACTGGCGATCTGATAGAACAGGGGTTCCCAAGCTTTTCCTAGCACGACCCCATTCAGCACTTTCAACTGTTCAGTGCGACCCCAAGTGTGTGTGTGTGTGTGTGTGTGTGTGTGTGTGTGTGTGTGTGTGTGTGTATATATATATATATATATATATATATATATATATATATATATATATATATATATATATATATATATATATATATATATATATATATATATATATATATATATATATATATATATATATATATATATATATATATATATATATATATATATATATATATATATATATATATATATATATATATATATGATATGGCGACTTCGTACGCAGGCTCATCCCTATGCTGTCCAACTTCCTAATGCAAAAGTTATGTGGTGTCTTTAATCTTTCATCTCCTGTCTCCTTGAATGCATATTGATGTATACAAAAAGGCTATGACGACTTTGTACACCGGCTCATCCCTATGCTGTCCAACTTCCTAATGCAAAAGTTAACCAATGTTTATAGTCTTTCATCTGTCTCCTGCGAGGTGTGTGGAAAAGTTGGAAAGTTTCGTTTAGTCGGCGCAACATCTGTGGTCATATGCCGGAGAGAGACAGAAGGGGAAGGAATTATAGGAGAAGGGAACAGACCCCACGAGACGGGACACAACCCCCGATTAATACCTGGTACCCATTCACTGCTGGGTGGACAGGGGCGTAGGGTATCGGAAAAGCCGCCCAAATTTTTCCACTCCGTCCATGAATCGAACCCGGGCTCTCTCGGTTGAGCCGAGTGTGCTAACCACTGCACCACGAAGCCCCCGAGAGGTGTGTGAATAACTAGGCGAAGAGGATAATACTCGACTTCCTACTCAAGCTCATCCATATGGTATCGAACTCCGTAATGCAAAAGATAACTGGTGTCTTAACCCGGTGGTGGTGGTAGCAGCGGGGATCATGTTTCTTAATGGTCCCTCTCAGCGAGAAAAATGAGGAAAAATCACCCTCACACAAACCATTTCATAATATATATCAAAGCATTTGTGATCAGTTTATGTATCATCTATTTTGGGGGGTTTATATCATGGCACAAATTTGGCCCGTCGCTGCTACACGGTAAAGCCACAAATTTGTCCCGTCGTTGCTACACGGTAAAGCCACAAATTTGGCCCATCGCTGCTACACGGTAAAGCCACAAATTTGGCCCGTCGCTGCTACACGGTAAAGCAACAAATTTGTCCCGTCGTTGCTACACGGTAAAGCCACAAATTTGGCCCATCGCTGCTACACGGTAAAGCCACAAATTTGGCCCGTCGCTGCTACACGGTAAAGCAACAAATTTGTCCCGTCGTTGCTACACGGTAAAGCCACAAATTTGGCCCATCGCTGCTACACGGTAAAGCCAATTAGGTCGGGGTCTCAATCATCGTCTCCCAAAATACCATCCTTGTCCGACGCTTTGTTAAAATGTTAAATTCGAAAAACTGTGTTTCATGGCGCCTGGAACACATATAATAGTTTTGTGGTCACGACTCACAGTAATTCCACAACAGCCACGCCATCATCACCACACTACCACGACACCACCACATCGAGAACACCACCTCCACCACCACCAACAACACATCATCGTTTTAAAATCACCACCACCACCACCAATATCACCACCACCACCAACACATCATCGTTTTAAAATCACCACCACCACCACCAATATCACCACCACCACCAACACATCATCGTTTTAAAATCACCACCAATATCACTACCACCTACTGTCCATATCAGACCATATGACTACTACTACTACTACTACTTCTACTGCAGTGTTTCGTGTTCTCTAAGGAAGAACTTAACCCTCATTTCTCTTCCTCCTCCACCTCCTCCTCTTCTCCTTCCTCCCTTATGAGATATGAATCCACGCACAAGTATGACTTAAATTAATGGCAGATAACTATGAATGATATGCCGGGTAAGGTTGGATAGTTTATACAAGCAATCGTAAACGATGTAATTGCTTGTTTCACCGTTATACCGTATTAGGTAAGTGAAGAAGTTAACATGGTAAGTATATCGGGCATGGGCCATTTCATCGCTGTCAGCCAGGGCCAACATACTACCGTGTCCCCGATGGTGCAAAGGAGTCATCGATGCACTACGACCAAGATTGATTGATTGCTTGATTTAAATTAAGCGCCGCAACAGCCAGGGTCATATGGCGCCGACTACGACCAAGAGAATATCGAGAACTTAAGGATAAGTCTGAATAGATAAGTGACGAATCAATGTAATATTTCGTAGTTACAGATAAAACAGTTGTGTGCATAAAACACCCTACCATACTTAGCATAGACTTTCGAGTTAGCCGCCATTGTAGACAAATCATATGTGTGCTGAGAGAGAGAGGTATGGGGGAGAAAGAGGGTGGGGGGAGTGAGAGAGTGCGGGGGAGGAGGAGGGTAGGAGGAGAAGGAGGAGGAGGAGGAAGAAGAAGAAGAGGAGGAGGAAGGGAGGAGGAGAAAGAAGGGAGGAAGGGAGGATAATGAGGGTACTTTATGAGAGAGAGAGAGAGAGAGAAGGGAAAGGGAGGGATGGGAGTAGGGTAAGCCAGGGGTGGAGGAAGGTGGTGGATACACGTCACAAACAGGTCACGCCTCACCTGTTCGAACGTGCAAGTGGCTCACGCAGGTTTTGCCATCACGGTCAAGAGTAAACGCCATAATTAATCGCTTCTGGCAATGCACAATGGCGTCAAAAATTAGCGGAGTGTGTGAAACAATCTGTGCCAAAACGGTAGTAGTAGTAGTAGTAGTAGTAGTAGTAGTAGTAGTAGTAGTAGTAGTAGTAGTAGTAGTAGTAGTAGTAATAGTAGTAATAGTAGTAGTAGTAGTAATAGTAGTAGTAGTAGTAGTAGTAATAGTAGTAGTAGTAATAGTAGTAGTAGTCATAGGGTCTGATGTATGGATAGTAGGTGGTAGTGATATTGGTGGTAGCCTTGCTTATGCCCAGTAACCACCACCACCACCACCACCACCACCTCGACCGATCATCACCACTACCACTAACACAATCAGGTGCTACTATAGCGTGAGGTCTACCTCAGTATGTCGTCTACTCAGGTGCAGCGCGGAGGTCTACCGTGCCCCTCCCCTAACGTGGCCATCAGGTCAGGTGAGGTCTAACATGGATATTTATATATATGGCGTGAGGTCTACTGTAACTGACTGGTACAATATGTGCCGAGAGGTGTGTGCAGCCATTGTTTCTCATGAACGAAAAGGGAAGATGGTTGGAACAAACGATAACCCCATTCAAATTGACGAGGTCGACGGAAGTACAACCGAGGAAGGATGCTGAATGGAAACAACACTCCTCCCTCCGAAGACAGTGATGCAGAACAAGAAAACAACAGAAACCATCAGCGTAGAATTGACGGGCCTTGGGTTTTTGGTCTCAAACAAGGCTCAGACTGTCGGTACTTTTGGGTGGAACGGCGTGATCGAAACACTCTAATCCCTATTATTGAAAGGGAATGTGCACATGGTTCGGTGATACATTCAGATGAGTGGCCTGCTTAGAGTAATCTAAATGCCATGGGTTACCAACATTCAACAGTGAATCACCAGCGACGTTTTGTGGATCCAGCGCCAGGAGCACACACTCAGGGAATTGAGCGATCGTGTTTGGATGCTAAAACGATGATTCTCAAGAAAACGCGAGGTGTTGGTAGTCAGCTGTTCCAGTCACATCTTGACCATTTTTGCTGGAGGATGATGAGAAAAAATTCCAATGATCTATTCGTGTCATTCCTAGAAGATATACGAAGTATTTATCGCTAAAATAAATGTATGTATTGTATTTAATAGCGTGTTTATTTTTGCCTCTGCTTTCATCGCTAAAATAAATGTGTGTATTGTATTTGATAGCGTGTTTATTTTTTCCTCTCTGCCTTTAATGTAAATATAAATAGTATATAGATATATAAATGATAATATAAGGTTTACATAAATATGTATACACATACAATATTATATTATAGTTCGATGCTGAGGTAGACCTCACACTATAGTCGAAACGGGAGGTAGACCTCACGCTATATTGAGGTAGACCTCACGCTATATTGAGGTAGACCTCACGCTATATTGAGGTAGACCTCACGCTATATTGAGGTAGACCTCACGCTATATTGAGGTAGACCTCACGCTATATTGAGGTAGACCTCACGCTATATTGAGGTAGACCTCACGCTATATTGAGGTAGACCTCACGCTATATTGAGGTAGATCTCATGCTATAGCAGCACCAACAATCATCACCATCTCGACAGAACCACCACCATATCGACATTCACCACCACCACCACATTGAAATCACCACCACTACCACAACTTAACCCAAAAATCACCACCACCGCCACCATCATCACTACTCACTCACCCTGTTCAGCCACGCAGTCTCCATCTCCGGGGGTCACAAGAAGGAAGAGGAGGAGGAGGAAGAGAGTCAACCACTCACTTTACAACACGGCAATAGACTGATTCTCCTCATCTCTGTGTTCTGGTTCCCCGTTTTCGCTCGGCTTCCTACCCATTTTCTTTTCATCTTCCTCTCTTCACGGGGCAAACTCTCCTAGATCAGTATTCGCAGACGTTACCGCCCCTCACATCAACTATTTCCATAGGCCGAAAATGAGATCAGTCAGGTCGTAATGACTGTGTTGGTAGGTTCATGGTACAGAAGAAGGGTCAGTCTATAACCAGGGTCATGCAGCTACCCCTGGAAATGCTCTGAACTCCCACGAAAGCCTTGTCAAATATGTGTTTCTTAGGTTCATGGTACAGAAGAAGAGTCAAACTACCACCAGGGTCACACAACTACCCCTGGAAATGTTCAGAACTCCTACGAAAACATTGTCAAATATGTGTTTCTTAGGTTCATGGTACAGAAGAAGAGTCAAACTACCACCAGGGCCACACAACTACCCCTGGAAATGCTCAGAACTCCTACGAAACCCTTGTCAAATATGTGTAGTCAACTTGGGGGCTGAAATGCTTGACAATACAGCCTTTAAACTTGAGTGTTAGGTCTTGCTAAGGGTAAAGTTTGGGGTATACGCTATAGCTGCGCATGGCCTCAGTGCTCATCCCTGTCACACTGGTGGAGGGAGCCCATTACCCCGGGACACAGGGCTAGTGTGACACCCGGGTTACCTCAGTGTGCCTCCCCCAGGGGTCCCCAGGTACACGTTTATCCCCCAGCCATAAAGGGAGGATGAGCAGCTGGGAACAGGGCCGGGATTCGAAGCAAGGCTCGTGGATTCGTGGGTATACACGCTAACCACCGCACCACGGAGCCACACGCGAGATCATTTGGAGACGATTGGAAGACTTTTATGTGTGTGTGTGTGTGTGTGTGTGTGTGTGTGTGTGTGTGTGTGTGATTTTTAGATTTCTCTCTCTCTCTCTCTCTCTCTCTCTCTCTCTCTCTCTCTCTCTCTCTCTCTCTCTCTCTCTCTCTCTCTCTCTCTCTCTCTCTCTCTCTCTCTCTCTCCCCCACCCCCCCAACGCGCAGACTACCAACACACTCACAAACACGTAATACAATAAACAACTCTCGACATGAAATAAAGGGAAGACAAATGGTAACATAACAGCTTCACCACAAGGGTACAGCTGGGCGGTATCTCGAAGCGTTATCGGTAATCTAATCACGGACAGGAACCCTTATCTGTGCTCAACGGGGCGGGATGGGCGGAGGCAGTGTCGTAGTGGTTGTGTTGGGAGAGAGAGAAGCAAAGTGTTCTTGAACCGAGGTGTGTGTGGGTGTGTTAAGGGGTAGATTTACATAGCTTTACATAGATCTTCAGACCACACCGAGCCTATGGTCCAGACTAGGTGGTTTGTCCGGGTATCGGTTTAACCCGGTAGCAGCGACGGGCCAAATTTGTGGCTTTACCGTGTAGCAGCGACGGGCCAAAATAGATGATACGTAATCTGATCACAAATGCTTTGATATATATTATGTTGTGATATTATTATGTTTGTGTGAGGGGTGATTTTTTCTCATTTTTCTCGCTTGGAGGGACCATTAAGAAACATGATCCCCGCTGCTACCACCACCACCGGGTTAAAATCGACCGTTTTTGGAAGCCTCTCATATAAGTTGCTGGGATTTTCATGACCTAGCGAAGTTAAATCCTGTTAAAGTTTATTGCATCCAAGACTTTGCGTTTCTCCTTTTAGTGAATATCAAGTTGATGGAATTGTCAGTCAAGCTTGTTTTTACCCTGGTGGTGGTGGGAGCAGCGGGGGTCATGTTTCTTAATGGTCCCTCCAAGCGAGAAAAATGAGAAAAAATCACCCTCACACAAACCATTTCATAATATATATCAAAGCATTTGTGATCAGATTATGTATCATCTATTTTGGGGGGTTTATATCATGGCACAAATTTGGCCCGTCGCTGCTACACGGTAAAGCCACAAATTTGGCCTGTCGTTGCTACACGGTAAAGCCACAAATTTGGCCCGTCGCTGCTACACGGTAAAGCCACAAATTTGGCCCGTCGCTGCTACACGGTAAAGCCACAAATTTGGCCCGTCGCTGCTACACGGTAAAGCCACAAATTTGGCCCGTCGCTGCTACACGGTAAAGCCACAAATTTGGCCTGGCCCGTCGCTACACGGTAAAGCCACAAATTTGGCCCGTCGCTGCTACAAGGTAAAGCCACAAATTTGGCCCGTCGCTGCTACACGGTAAAGCCACAAATTTGGCCCGTCGCTGCTACACGGTAAAGACACAAATTTGGCCAGTCGCTGCTACACGATAAAGACACAAATTTGGCCCGTCGCTGCTACACGGTAAAGACACACACAAATTTGGCCCGTCGCTGCTACACGGTAAAGACACACACTAATTTGGCCCGTCGCTGCTACACGGTAAAGCCACACACAAATTTGTCCCGTCGCTGCTACACGGTAAAGCCACACACAAATTTGGCCCGTCGCTGCTACACGGTAAAGACACACACAAATTTGGCCCGTCGCTGCTACACGGTAAAGCCACAAATTTGGCCCGTCGCTGCTACACGGTAAAGACACACACAAATTTGGCCCGCCACTGCTACACGGTAAAGCCACAAATTTGGCCCGTCGCTGCTACACGGTAAAGCCACAAATTTGGCCCGTCGCTGCTACACGGTAAAGCCACAAATTTGGCCCGTCCCTGCTACACGGTAAAGACACAAATCTGGCCCGTCGCTGCTACACGGTAAAGACACAAATTTGGCCCGTCGCTGCTGCACGGTTAAAGGAGTCAGTCGTGTTGCACTGGACCACTGAGGGAAGGCGGCGGGAGTTTATTCCATTCTCGCACTACAACGTTGGTGAAGAAAAAATTGGTGCAGGCTGAATTTATTTGATTGCACTTAAGTTTTGTGGCGTTATTTCTCGTTCGGAACGTGTCGGTGGTCAGAAACAATTTGGGTTTGTTTTTAAATATTCAATCAATAGTATTTTTGGGCATCGTGTCGGACAGGACTATATATAAGGAGTGTGTGTGTGTGTGTGTGTGTGTGTGTGTGTGTGTGTGTGTGTGTGTTTATCTATTTTTTCTTACTTCTTTAATATTTTCCTTAAAATGACAACTATTACTACTACTACTACTACTACTACTACTACTACTACTACTACTACTACTACTACTACTACTACTTTTACAACAAAGGATACAGCTCAAGGGCACAAAAAAAGGAAACGACAAAAAAAATAGCCCGCTACTACTACTACTACTACTACTTTTTTTAAACGGGCCTCCATCTATTAGAGTTGCGTTGTGAGCGGTATATTTTCTCATATCCTTTCACAAAGCAATTCATTGGCCCCACCCCGCCAATGACTGTGGCCGACAACCATCTTTATTTAATATTACAAACTTTACTAAACATTTTATTTTTAAGCTAACAGAGCTTGTGGTTGATACGACTATCAACCACCGTCGCCTCAAAGTCCAGGTCAGCAATGCGGGTGGTTTTGGGTGCAGGTGACCTGGTTCCTCTCAGGCAGACCAAGGCTGACCTCAGGAGGGAGAAGGACAGCCTGCATCTCATCCAGGCAACCACACTGCTTCTTGGCTACTGTTTCTTATCCGCCAGTGTTTCGGCGAGTCTTGCGTAGAAGCTCTGCGCCCTTGGTCCCATCCCTCCTGCCGTCGTGAATACTACCGGGGTGAAGGAGCCCTGGTCCACATTCTGTATTCTTTCTTCATATGCTCTGTTCTTCTCTTGTTCGTTTCTTCTGTGGGCTGCATCAAGGGTCAGGTCTCTGTGGCAATGGGCCATGGGATCAAAGATCCTTATGTCAAAGTATGCCCTTTGTCCACGAGCCCAAAACCCTCTGGCGCTAACATCCACTCGTGCTTCGTTCGAAACATTAGCGGTGCGTCTGGCGAGGTGTTCGCCTTGCAGAGGGAGCAGCATGGGTTCCACAGTCACGTCGTGGCAGACTTCTTTCAGCATCTGAGCTGTTACATCTCTTACTTCATCATGTCTCATGCAGACGAAACCTCCTCTCTTGCATGTCATGGCATGATTTTGGTTGAAGGGTGAGCCACAGTTACACATGTTTGGGAGCCCATCCACTGGCCAGCCATACCTGAGGGCAAGGGCATCAGTAAATTCTTTTTTGTTTAAGTTGAAGCCTTTTGCCCTGATAGGTAGTGTGGTTAGCCAGTTTGAAGCGCCCACTTCCTGTGCAATATCTGTCCTCCTCCTTGTGTCTTCTGGGAGTTCTCTCATTAGGTCACTCAGAGTGTCTCTCTGTTTTCCTTCTCTGTTTATGGAGATTTCATTCCTTAGTGACCTAATATCTTGAGGGTTGTCTTCTCCCCTTTCATTTTGATTGGTAATATATCCGGTCAAGGAGGCTGTGATTCGGATTGAGTTCCCGAATTCAGACTCAGCCAGATTTTGCGGGTTGGTGATGCCGAGCCCACCCATTCTTGGCGGCAACTCCAGCAATCTTCTCTCCTGGTCACTGGGACATCTCCCATTTGCTATCGCCGGTATGAAGGTGTTTCTGATAGCATCTTCCAGAGGTTTTAGTAACGGAGCAACATCAGGAACTGTCCTCATGAGGTAGTTCCATTTATGCTTGACACCGTACGTAAATGCTGCATAGGCTGCCTGCGGTTCTGTTTTGGCGATCTCGCTCAGTCTCTGCAGTTCGGACTCCCAGCGCTTTACAGCCGTTTTCACTACTACTACTACTACTACTACTACTACTACTACTACTACTACTACTACTACTACTACTACTACTACTACTACTATTACTACAACTACTACTACTACTACTACTACTACTACTACTACTACTACTACTACTACTACTACTACTAATACTAATACTACTACTTCAACTATTACTACTACTGCTACTACTACTACACTACTACTTCAACTATTACTATAACTACTACTACTACTACTACTACTACTACTACTACTACTACTACTACTACTACTACCACTACGTCCTCACCCACAGAATCGCAGAGCAGCAGGAAGATGGACAGCCGCAGAGACGGAGAGAGAGACAAATGGAATTCAATGGGAAGGGAAGCGAGGGAACAAGACAGATCGAGGTTGTCATCATCATCATCATCATCAGAGTCATCGGCTTCAGAGCCCTTCAGCGACAGTAGGGAGGTAAGGACATTCTGCTGTGTGCTTCCTTCCCCCAGGTTCCATAAGTCATGATTTTAAGGCAACGCTGAATGGATTACGGAGGAAGTTTTTATTTTTTATTATTTTTCATAGCAGAGGAGACAGTGCAAGGACGTTAAAAAAAAAAAAGAGTTACTACTACCACTACTACTACTACTACAACTACTACTATTACTATTACTATTACTACTACTACTACTACTACTACTATTACTATTACTACTACTACTACTACTACTACTACTACTACTACTGCTTCCACTACCACCACTACTACTACTACTACTACTACTACTACCACAAGTGTCTTTTCAGGAGGGCACGAAGCATCTACCGGCCGAAGATGTGGAGACGAAGGAGAAGAGATGGGAGGCGGAGGAGATGAAGAGGAGAATGGAGGAGATGAAGAGGAGAATGGAGGAGATGGAAAAAGAGATGAGGATGCTGAAGAAAGAGTTGAAGGAGAAGGACACTGAAAAGGTAGGTTGCAATAACGCAGTGAATAACCTCGAAGTGTTGCCATATCGCTGAGTGCCGGGCAACATTTTAACCCGGTGGTGGTGGTAGCAGCGGGGATCATGTTTCTTAATGGTCCCTCCAAGCGAGAAAAATGAGAAAAAATAATCACTCACACGAACCATTTCATAATATATATCAAAGCTTTCGTGATCAATTTATGTATCATCTATTTTGGGGGGTTTAAATCATGGCACAAATTTGGCCCGTCGCTGCTACACGGCAAAGCCACAAATTCGGCCCGTTGCTGCTACACGGTAAAGCCACAAATTTGGCCCGTCGCTGCTACACGGTAAAGCCACAAATTTGGCCCGTCGCTGCTACACGGTAAAGCCACAAATCTGGCCCGTCGCTGCTACACGGTAAAGCCACAAATCTGGCCCGTCACTGCTACACGGTAAAGCCACAAATTTGGCCCGTCGCTGCTATTCCGGGTTAAGTATTAGCCAGGGCAGCATACCGGCAGAGCCAGAGATGAACTGCAGAGTCACGATGCCGGCGGCCACTTCTGCTGCCTCTCCCTGCCGTCCTTCCCCCGCTGCGGTCACGAAGGGAAGGCGACCCGCTGGTACCCGTGGAGGCTGGAAACACCTTTAATCAACCCACAACAAGGCGATGCCCAGAGCTGTTAATGGGGGGGTCATCTTCCACTAAATGTGGCCCTGTGTAGCCACTTGAAGGGAGTGGGGAGCGAGGCGGGCAAAGTCAGCTGGGTGGGTCGGGATGTTGAAAAACTGACATTTTTCTTTTTTTTCTTCTTTTTTTTTTTTTTACGTCGTGTCCTATTGCGCCGGTAGGCTTCTTTTTTTTTTTTTTTTACGTTGTTGCCTATTGCGCCCGTAGGCATCTTCCCGGTGGGGCCTGATGGTCGGCCCAAGGCTTCTTCCAGGTGGGGCCTGATGGTCGGCCCAAGGCTTCTTCCAGGTGGGGCCTGATGGTCGGCCCAGCCCGTTCTGGCGCAGGCAAGTGTTTATAGTGGCGCCATCTTGCATTGGCTCATGCTGCCCCCCGGAACTCGTACTTGATTCGCTTGGACGGCTTCCTCTAGAGTCCGGGTTGATGGGTGGTCTTCAGGACAGCATGTGGGTAGTTTTAAGCCACTCGGCGGTGACCGAAAAATCCGAGTGGTAGCGTGAGGATTCGAACCCGCGTCGTCCTTCACGCGGTCCATTCTACCCGGTGGATCCTGATGGTCGGCCCAAGGCTTTTTCCCGGTGGGACTTGATGGTCGGCCCAGCCCGTTCTGGCGCAGGCGAGTGTTTATAGTGGCGCCATCTTGCATTGGATCATGCTGCCTTCCCGGAGCTCATCTTTAATCCTAGAATCTAGAGTCCGGGTTGATGGGTGGTCTTCTGGACAGCATGTGGGTAGTTTTAAGCCACTCGGCGGCGGCTGAAAAATCCCAGCTTGGTGGCACCGGGCGGGGATTGAACTCGCGTCCTCCTGAACGCGGCGCCGTCACGCTATCCATTCAGCCACCGCCTCCTGCTGGTGAAACGAAAATCTACGAATGTTCTCTGGCGCGGTGACCTTCCGGCTCGTCGGTGGCGCAGTTGTTCGCTGACCCGATTTCTACTTAGAATGCCCGGGTTCGATGGCAAAGTCTCAGTGGTGTACATTTTAAAAGAGTACGTTATTATTATTATTATTATTATTATTATTATTATTATTATTATTATTATTATTATTATTATTATTATTATTATTATTATTATTATTATTATTATTATTATTATTATTATTATTTTCATTATTGTTATTAATGTTTTTATCATCATTCTTCTTCTTCTTCTTCTTCTTCTTCTTCTTCTTCTACTTTTTCTTCTTCTAAACATTGTTATGATTGATTTAATTCATACTTCGCCTTCACCACTACTACTACTACTACTACTACTACTACTACTACTACTACTACTTTAACCGCCTCCTCTCCTCCCTAGATACTGCTTGAAGATCGAATAAGGGAGATGGAGAGAAGTATGAAGAGGGAGAAGGAGGCGGAGGTGGAGGAGGCGAAGAGACGGATGGCGAAGGAGAGGAGAGAAGAGTGGATGGCGTGGGAGGAGGAGAAAATAAGGTTGGAGAAAGCGTGGGAGGTGGAGAGGGCATCGCTGGAGGCGTGTGGGAATGAGAAGACCAAGCTGGAGGAGGCGAATGGAGCGTTGAGGCGGAGAGCAGAACACTACCAGGTTTGTTTTCAGAATGTTCGTCTTTCTAGATAGTCACTTTGTCTGCTTTGTGAGGGAACATGAACCGTTTGCATATAAGGAGTATGGAGTATGCATCTCACGTGTGGGGGGCTCCACTCACTCAGCTCTTCTGGACAGAGTGGAGGCTAAGGCTCTTCGTCTCATCAGCTCTCCTCCTCCTACTGATAGTCTCCTACCTCTTAAATTCCGCCGCCATGTTGCCTCTCTTTCTATCTTCTATCGATATTTCCACGCTGACTGCTCTTCTGAACTTACTAACTGCATGCCTCCCCTCCTCCCGCGGCTCCGCTGCACGAGACTTTCTACTCATGCTCATCCCTATACTGTCCAAACCCTTTATGCAAGAGTTCACCAGCATCTTCATTTTTTCATCCTTCACGCTGGTAAACTTTGGAACAATCTTCCTTCTTCTGTATTTCCTCCTGCCTATGACTTGAACTCTTTCAAGAGGAGGGTATCTGGACACCTCTCCTCCCGAAATTGACCTCTCTTTAGGCCACCTCTTTAGATTATTTTTTGGGAGCAGCGAGTAGCGGGCTTTTTTTTATTATTGTTCCCTTTTTATTGTGCCTTTGAGCTGTCTCCTTTGTTCTAAAACACACACACACACACACACACACACACACACACACACACACACTCCAGGCTTGGGTTTAAGTACATTTTTTGCACTCCTAGCTCTTCCCCACGGCCCAAGCTAGACCATACCTTTGTCACTCCCTCACCCTGGCCTCTCCTCCACCCTTGCAGGTCGTCAACACCACACCACACACGCGTCTGCATATTCTTATTGTACTCGAAAGAACTCGTAAAACTGTCGAGTATTTGGGGCAGAGTACAAAAAGGGAACAAGGACGTTTTAACACACACACACCCCATCACCTGCTCAAGGGGGGACAGTAACCACTCCTAGTCTGCGGGAAAAACATGGTGTGTGTGTGTGTGTGTGTGTGTGTGTGTGTGTGTGTTTGAGGGGAAAGAGTTTGATTACGACGTGCAGTGTGATTTTTTTTTTACGTCTACGCCTATAGCGCCGGTAGGCTTGCTTGAGGGGCCTGGATGGTGTTTGGCCCCAGCCCGTCATGGCGCAGGCAAGTGTTTATAGTGGCGCCATCTTCTCTTGGCTCATGTTGCCCCCCGGAACTCCTTCTTGATTCACTTGGACGGTTTCCTCTAGAGTCCGGGTTGATGGGTGGTCTTCAGGACAGCATGTGGGTAGTTTTAAGCCACTCGGCGGTGACTGAAAAATCCCAGGTGGTAGCGTGGGGATTCGAACCCGCTTCGTCCATTACGCGGTGAATGTGGGCCCAGCACGCTACCACTCAGCCACCGCCTACCCTAAATGATGATATCCTTCCCGTCACGACTCATGTGTTTTGCAGGGAGCATCTATTGAGCTGCAGGAGAGGATTGAGCAACTCGAGGGTGACCTGCGCCGGTTGGAGGGAAGGGAAGAGGCGCTTCTGGAGAACTATAATGAACTTGACTATTTCAAGAAGGTAAAAGTTTGCCTGGTTCCAATACTATCGCCTTAGTCCTTCCCTGTACTAATGATGGTGGGGGTGGTGATGGTGGTGATGATGATGATAAGAACGCATTAAACCATCATTTTGTCCTGTTGAAATAATTGACTTTAATCGGAGTCTATAAGAATACAGACTCTAGTATGGAGTATAGGGCCTGCGTGGTTGGGACTTCTATGTAAATCTATGTAACTCTCTCTCCCCCCCCCCCCAACCCCCAAGCGCTGCGTGGCCATCTTGAGGGGCGAGAGGGTGGACACAGGCACGGTACGAGAGTTTATCGAAGACGCGGCGGGCAAGGGTGAGTGATACGCTTGTTGGGGCCAAGGCCTTCGATAGGGTTAACATGAGCGCTGTGACTGGGTGCTGTCCGACACAAGGTAGAATTTCTTGACCTCACTGTTTTATGTTTTTGTCGAAGTGGGAAGCTTTTCTAGACCTTGAAGAAAATATGAAAACTGTAACTGGCTGCTTGTTGGGGGCCAAGGCCTTCGATAGGGTGAACATGAGCGCCATAACTGGCTGCTTCCCAGGTCAAGGAACATATCACAGAACTCGCGAATTCATATATTTAAAAACGTGGGGAGAGTTTATGTGTGTGTGTGTGTGTGTGTGTGTGTGTGTGTGTGTGTGTGTGTGTGTGTGTGTGTGTGTGTGTGTGTGTGTGTGTGTGTGTGTGTGTGTGTGTGTGTGTGTGTGTGTGTGTGTGTGTAGTACTCAAGTTTTAACCCATCCGCTGTGACTGGCACGGATTTGGCTTTCACTGGTAGCCCGGTAACATACACTCCCAGGTCTTTCTCTGCCTCTGTGGTGGATAGTGGAGTGTTTCCCATGTGGTATTGGTGTGCTGGATATCCCTTCACTGGTAGCCTGGTAATATACACTCCCAGGTCTTTCTCTGCCTCTGTGGTGGATAGTGGAGTGTTTCCCATGTGGTATTGGTGTGCTGGATATCCCTTCACTGGTAGCCTGGTAAAACACACTCCCAGGTCTTTCTCTGCCTCTGTGGTGGATAGTGGAGTGTTTCCCATGTGGTATTGGTGTGCTGGATATCCCTTCACTGGTAGCCCGGTAACATACACTCCCAGGTCTTTCTCTGCCTCTGCGGTGGATAGTGGAGTGTTTCCCATGTGGTATTGGTGTGCTAGATATCCCTTCACTGGTAGCCTGGTAACACACACTCCCAGGTCTTTCTCTGCCTCTGTGGTGGATAGTGGAGTGTTTCCCATGTGGTATTGGTGTGCTGGATATCCCTTCACTGGTAGCCTGGTAACATACACTCCCAGGTCTTTCTCTGCCTCTGTGGTGGATAGTGGAGTGTTTCCCATGTGGTATTGGTGTGCTGGATATCCCTTCACTGGTAGCCTGGTAACATACCTCCCAGGTCTTTCTCTGCCTCTGTGGTGGATAGTGGAGTGTTTCCCATGTGGTATTGGTGTGCTGGATATCCCTTCACTGGTAGCCTGGTAACATACACTCCCAGGTCTTTCTCTGCCTCTGTGGTGGATAGTGGAGTGTTTCCCACGTGGTATTGGTATGCTGGATATCCATTCACTGGTAGCCTGGTCACATACAATCCCAGGTCTTTCTCTGCCTCTGTGGTGGATAGTGGAGTGTTTCCCATGTGGTATTAGTGTGCTGGATATCCTCTCCCAAGGTGCAGGATTATACATTTTTCTTCACTGAAATGTAGCAGCCACTTCGTGTTCCATTCCCGTAGCTTGGTGAGGCCTGACTGTAGGAAATCCGCAGTCAAGGGGTTAATCTAGTCAATGCTTCCTCATGATCGATACAAACCACACGTCATGATGTGTTGCACTTTGATGAATTTTGCGACATCTTGCTCAATGGCGTGGCTGGGTTACTTATTGAGCACTCGGCACCTCCCTCTCCCCCCGACCTACGACCACCGTTGTCAGATTATCGTACCCAGAGGATGGTATTTACCGGTTTCTGACGCCTAGCTATTGCCAAGAAGCATCAGGAATTAGCTATTCTAACGATAACTATGAATGAGGCTCGTTATTGGGACCCAGAGTTTTGGGGGTCAGAAATTGATAAATAAAGAGGCTGTGTACGACAATCTGGTAACGTTGCCTACGACCCCTCTCTGTCTCCCTCTCCTTGATCTCACGTCTCTGTCCCTTTGCCTCATCTCCCTCCCTTTGTAAGCCGCTGCAGACATCGTGGCCCCCAAGCGGTCACCAGCGGCGCTTCCTCGAGTCACTCACTCCCCCACCTCCCAGCACCTTCCTCTCCCCCTGACCTACGACCCCTCTCTGTTTCCCTCTCCCTGATTTCCCGTCTCTCCGTCCCTTGCTTTGCCTCATCTTCCTCCCTTTGTAAGCCGCTGCAGTCATCGTGGCCCCCAAGCGGTCACCAGCGCCGCCTCAAGACATTTCGCCGCCCAAGAACACATATTTGACAAGGCTATCGTAGGAGTTGTAGGCATTGCCGGGAGTAGTTTTATGACCCTGATGCTAGTTTGACCCTTCCGCTGTACCGTGAACCTGAAGAAACAGTCATAAGAACCCGACTGATCCACTCTTTGACCTTTAGAAATAGCTGATGTGTGAAATGAAAGTGTTTTGTAATACCGACCTGTAGACTCACTCTCTCCCTCACCTCCCGCCAGACGAGCTGCAGCTTCACGTGGCTGTCTCCCTGGGCTTGGACAGACACGTGGAGGGTTTACTGCGAAGGCTCAACGGCACGGAGCGGAACGACAGGCGTGAGTAACACAGCCTTAGGTAATAAGCTGGGGGAGGCGGTGGCTGAATGGATAGCGTGACGGCGCCGCGTTCAGGACGACGCGAGTTCAATTCCTACCCGGTGCCACCAAGATGGGATTTTTCAGCCACCGCCGAGTGGCTTAAAACTACCCACATGCTGTCCAGAAGACCACCTATCAACCCGAACTCTAGATTCTAGGATTAAAGATGAGCTCCGGGAGGGCAGCATGAGTCAATGCAAGATGGCGCCACTATAAACACTCGCCTGCGGCAGAACGGGCTGGGCCGACCATCAGGCCCCACTGGGAAAAAGCCTTGGGCCGACCATCAGGATCCACCGGGAAGAAGCCTTGGGCCGACCATCAGGTTCCACCGGGGAGAAGCCTACCGGCGCAATAGGCCACGACGTAAAAGAAGAAGAAAGAAAACAAAAACAAAAACGCAGCATCACGGGATATCGCTGGAATGACTGGATACTCCCAGTGATTACCTGATGTTTTTTATTTTTTTTTATTTATTAATTTAATTTTTTTTTACGTCGTGGCCTATCGCGCTGGTAGGCTTCTTCCCGGTGGATCCTGATGGTCGGCCCAAGGCTTCTTCCCGGTGGATCCTGATGGTCGGCCCAAGGCTTCTTCCCGGTGGATCCTGATGGTCGGCCCAAGGCTTCTTCCCGGTGGATCCTGATGGTCGGCCCAAGGCTTCTTCCCGGTGGATCCTGATTGTCGGCCCAAGGCTTCTTCCCGGTGGATCCTGATGGTCGGCCCAAGGGTTCTTTCCGGTGGATCCTGATTGTCGGCCCAAGGCTTCTTCCCGGTGGATCCTGATGGTCGGCTCAAGGCTTCTTCCCGGTGGATCCTGATGGTCGGCCCAAGGCTTCTTCCCGGTGGATCCTGATGGTCGGCCCAAGGCTTCTTCCCGGTGGATCCTGATGGTCGGCCCAAGGCTTCTTCCCGGTGGATCCTGATGGTCGGCCCAAGGCTTCTTCCCGGTGGATCCTGATGGTCGGCCCAAGGCTTCTTCCCGATGGGGCCTGATAGTCGGACCAGCCCGTTCTGGCGCAGGCGAGTGTTTCTAGTGGCGCCATCTTGCATTGGCTCATGCTGCCCTCCCGGAGCTCGTCTTTAATCCAAGAATCTAGAGTCCGGGTTGATAGGTGGTCTGGTGGACAGCATGTGGGTAGTTTTAAGCCACTCGGCGGGGGCTGAAAAATCCCAGTTTGGTGGCACCGGTCGGGGATTGAACTCGCGTCGTCCTGAACGCGGCGCCGTCACGCTATCCATTCATCCACTGCCTCCCCATTATATTACATTCTCCACAAAGGCCATGAACACGTCTCTCCCCTTTCTCTCCTTACGGCACAGGCTGGAGCGCCCTACAGCTGGCGGTCGCTCGCGGAGACAACAAGACCGTCAGAAAATTGTGGGACCAGCGATCAGCCAGGGAGGAGTGCCCGCCGCTGCTGCACTTGGCCGCCGCTAACAGGCAGAGAGACACCGCCGAGATGCTCAAGAAGAAGAAGATGAAGTTGGAAGCAGAGTACCAGGGCGTGACAGCGTGGGACGTGGCCCAAGCGATGGAGCACTGGGAGATGACGGATATATTGAACAAGAGGAACGGGCTGATGTGCTGGAAGGTATGTGTGTGTGTGTGTGTGTGTGTGTGTGTGTGTGTGTGTGTGTGTGTGAGCGTGTGTGTGTGTGTGTGTGTGTGTGTGTGTGTGTGTGTGTGTGTGTGTGCGCGCAACTCACTCCCTCTCTTAGTTCCAGGTCGCCAAGCCGGTTCACCCGCAGGTCATCGAGGAACTGCGTCTGTTTGTGAGTATTGTTTTTTTTCTTTCTTATTTATTATATGTTATTTATCTATCTATTAACTATTCGTTTGGTATTAGTGATCCCCCCTCCTCCTCTTCCTCCTCCTCCTCCTCCTCCTCCTCCTCCTCCTCCTCCTCCTCCTTTTCTGCTTAACATGTTTCCTTTATCATCTTCTTCTCTTCTTATTCCTCCTCCTCCTCCTCCTCCTCCTCCTCCTCTTCCTGCTCCTCCTCCTCCTCTTCCTCTTCCTATTTTTCTGCCTAACATGTTTCCTTTATCATCTTATTCCTCCTCCTCCTCGTCCTCCTCCTCCTCCTCTTCCTCCTTTTCTGCCATCCATGTTTCCTTTATTTTCTCCTTCTCTTCCTCCTCCTCCTCATCATCATCATTAAAAAAAGCCTTTATTCTTCTGTATTTCTTATTTCCTCGGACAAACAAACACCCTCGAAATTGATAGTTCTCTCCTCGGCGTCTACCTCAGCACATAATATATTAGAGGACCGCCTTGAGGGTGAACTTAACTATTTTGCCTCCCCCGTTGCCTGCCTCTTACAAACTCAGTCCATCCGTCACTTCTTCCCGTCCCTTCCTTTTTTTTTTTTTTACTACGAAGGAGACAGCTCAAGGGCACAAAAAAGGAAACAATAATAAAAAAAGCCCGCTACTCGCTGCTCCTACAAAAATGAATCCAGAGAGGTGGCCGAAAGAGAGGTCAATTTCGGGAGGAGAGGTGTCCTGATACCCTCCTCTTGAAAGAGATCAAGTCGTAGGCAGGAGGAAATACAGATGAAGGAAGATTGTTCCAGAGTTTACCAGCGTGAGGGATGAAAGAGTGAAGATGCTGGTTAACTCTTGCATGAGGGGTTTGGACAGTATAGAAATGAAAGAGTGAAGATGCTGGTTAACTCTTGCATAAGGGGTCTGGACAGTATAGGGATGAAAGAGTGAAGATGCTGGTTAACTCTTGCATAAGGGGTCTGGACAGTATAGGGTTGAAAGAGTGAAGATGCTGGTTAACTCTTGCATAAGGGGTTTGGACAGTATAGGGATGAAAGAGTGAAGATGCTGGTTAACTCTTGCATAAGGGGTCTGGACAGTATAGGGATGAAAGAGTAAAGATGTTGGTTAACTCTTGCATAAGGGGTTTGGACAGTATAGGGATGAAAGAGTGAAGATGCTGGTTAACTCTTGCATAAGGGGTCTGGACAGTATAGGGATGAAAGAGTGAAGATGCTGGTTAACTCTTGCATAAGGGGTCTGGACAGTATAGGGATGAAAGAGTGAAGATGCTGGTTAACTCTTGCATAAGGGGTTTGGACAGTATAGGGATGAAAGAGTGAAGATGCTGGTTAACTCTTGCATAAGGAGTCTGGACAGTATAGGGATGAAAGAGTGAAGATGCTGGTTAACTCTTGCATAAGGGGTTTGGACAGTATAGGGATGAAAGAGTGAAGATGCTGGTTAACTCTTGCATAAGGGGTCTGGACAGTATAGGGATGAAAGAGTGACGATGCTGGTTAACTCTTGCATATGGGGTTTGGACAGTATAGGGATGAAAGAGTGAAGATGCTGGTTAACTCTTGCATAAGGGGTCTGGACAGTATAGGGATGAAAGAGTGAAGATGCTGGTTAACTCTTGCATAAGGGGTCTGGACAGTATAGGGATGAAAGAGTGAAGATGCTGGTTAACTCTTGCATATGGGGTTTGGACAGTATAGGGATGAAAGAGTGAAGATGCTGGTTAACTCTTGCATGAGGGATTTGGACAGTAAAGGGATAAGGGAATGAAGATGCTGGTTAACTCTTGCATGAGGGATTTGGACAGTAAAGGGATAAGGGAATGAAGATGCTGGTTAACTCTTGCATGAGGGATTTGGACAGCAAAGGGATAAGGGAATGAAGATGCTGGTTAACTCTTGCATGAGGGATTTGGCATGCAGTTAGCAAGTACAGAAGAGCAGTCAGCGTGAAAATAGCGATAGAAAGAAAGGCAACATGGCGGCGGAAATTAAGAGGTAGAAGACTATCAGTATTCTTGGCAGATAAGAGTTAATCTAATCAGCAGCGTGTAACCTTCTCCCTGATAACACAGACCCAGAGGCACATTCACTCACTTCCTCACCCTCCGCTGTCCCCTGAGCCTCTCCTCCTTCTCCTCCTCCATGTTCATTCTTATGCTGTTGCTCGTGTGCGCCTTCAAGACAATCCTTCACTCGTTAATTTTATCATGTCTCTCCTTGACCTATTGGCTGTTTGCTCCACTGTCCTATTTTGAAGTTACTGGAGCTATCGTTTGTGTTCCCTGTGTATTCTGCATGAGGTTGGTACGTAAGGTTCTTGGCTGCACCTATTCTCTGTTCTCTTCTCTGTTGTCCCTCTATTTTGAAGTTACTGAAGCTATTGTTTGTTTTCCCTGTGTATTCTGTATGACTTTCACACATACGGCCTTTTTATATATCCGTCAATTTATCTCTTATCTCCTTCTCGTTTTCACTTCTCCCTACGTCCCTTTTCCTACCTGGTTTCCCTCGCTGTCCATCCCAGTGCTGGACCTTCGTGCGATACCTTCCCGCATTCGGCAACACAGCCCACCCGTCTATTCAATTCTCTCTCGCTTCAACTCCTTTCCCCGTACACCCTCGATCCCTCCCCCTCCACCCGCTAACCAAGACAGTCAGGATAGATCTAGCGGTGACTCGTCGCCTCCAGCCATGAAACACTCCAGACAGGGCAAAAGAAAGGGCAAGAAACGATCGAAGGTGAGTCGGTAACGAACGAGTGCCAGTGAGTGAAGGGACGTGAGTGACATGAGTTCTGGGAAGTGACGAAGTAGGAGGCGATGGCTGAATGGATAGCGTGACGGCGCCGCGTTCAAGAGGACGCGAGTTCAATCCCCGCCCGGTGCCACCAAGCTGGGATTTTTCAGCCTCCGCCGAGTGGCTTAAAACTACCCACATGCTGTCCAGAAGACCACCTATCAACCCGGACTCTAGATTCTAGGATTAAAGATGAGCTCCGGGAGGGCAGCATGAGGCAATGCAAGATGGCGCCACTATAAATATTGGTATATTGTAAGGGGTGGTGGTCAGTGTGTGTGTCTGCGTGTGTGTGTGTGTGTGTTTTAAGTTCTGGCCTATAGTTTGTGGTCGGCCCAATCAAGTGTTTAAAGTGGCGCCATCTCTCCTTGGCTCATGCTGACCCCCGGAGCTCATTCTTGATTCACTTGGACAGTTCCTCTAGAGTCCGGGTTGATGGGTGGTCTTCAGGACAGCATGTGGGTAGTCTTAGGCCACTCGGCGGTGACTGAAAAATCCCAGGTGGTAGCGTGGGGATTCGAACCCGCACGCTAACCACTCAGCAACGGCACTTTTTGTGTGTACGTGTGTCAATACATGTTTTTATTGATATCTGTGTGTGTGTGTGTGTGTGTGTGTGTGTGTGTGTGTGTGTGTGTGTGACTGCCTCTCTCTCCCTACAGATGCATCAGAACTACACTACCGGCGCGGGGTCATCGTCGATCAGGGCAGAAGAGGGATTGGACCTTGAGGTATGTTGCTGTTGGTGGTGTTAGTGGTGGTGGTGGTGTTGTTGGTATTAGTGGTATTGGAGGTGATAATAGTAATGATAATAATGATAATGATAATAATAATAATAATAATAATAATAATAATAATAATAATAATAATAATAATAATAATAATAATAATAATAATAATAATAATAATAATAATAATAATAATAATAATAATAATAATAATAATAATAATAATAATAATAACAACAACAACAACTCTTACAGCAGGGAAGTTTGGAAGAGGAGGAGGAAAGAGAACAAAGAGGAGGAAGAGGAGGAGGATCGCAAATTGCCGGAGGAGGAAGTCTGAAATATGAGGAAGAAAGAGGAGGAAGAGGAGGAAGAGGAGGAGGATCGGAAATTGCCAGAGGAGGAAGTTTGAAATATGAGGAAGAAAGAGGAGGAAGAGGAGGAAGAGGAAGAGGAGGAGGATCGCAAATTGCCGGAAGTCTGAAATATGAGGAAGAAAAAGGAGGAAGAGGAGGAAGAGCAAGAGGAAGTCTGAAAAATGAGGAAGAAAGAGGAGGAAGAGGAAGAGGAGGATCGGAAATTGCCGAAGAAGGAAGCTTGAAAGATGAGAAACTAAGAGGAGAAAGAGGAAGAGGAAAGAGGATACCAGATTATGAGATCACTGACGAGGGGGCCGCGACGAAGGCGAAGAGGGGAAAGCAGATGGAAGGAGTGGAGGAGAGGTGGAAAAGT
Organism: Eriocheir sinensis; assembly: GCF_024679095.1. Lineage (NCBI taxonomy): Eukaryota > Metazoa > Arthropoda > Malacostraca > Decapoda > Varunidae > Eriocheir > Eriocheir sinensis. The sequence goes on along the minus strand of NW_026112330.1, from coordinate 613,310 downwards.
GGAGGAAAAAGACAGGAGGAGAGAGCAAAGGTGAGGAAAATGAATGTGTTTTCTTTTAAGTTTTTCTATTTCGTTTTTTTTTCTGTGATTTCTGCTTGCATTTTTCTTTTGCTGTCCAAGTCTGTAATGCAAGAGTCGGTCAGTATCTTCGCTCTTTCATCTCTCACTGTTCTAATGTTCTAATGTTTCTGTTCATTTTCCTTTTGCTGTCCAAGTTTCTAATGCAAGAGTCGGTCAGTATCTTCGCTCTTTCATCTCTCACTGTTCTAATGTTCTAATGTTATTCTGGAAGACTTGAAGAGTTGCTTTTTATAGAGTGACTTCGTAAAACTTCCAAAATATCTGCTCATTTTCCTTTTGCTGTCCAGGTTTCTAATGCAAGAGTCGGTCATTATATTCGCTCTTTCATCCTTCACTGTTTTAATGTTATTCTGGAAGAGTTGAAGAGTTGCTTTTTATAGAGTGACTTCGTTAAACCCCAAAAATATCTGTTCATTTCCTTTTGCTGTCCAAGTTTCTAACGCAAGAGTCGGTCAGTATCTTCGATCTTTCATCCATCACTGTTTTAATGCTATTCTGGAAGAGTTGAAGAGTTGCTTTTTATAGAGTGACTTCGTAAAACCCCTAAAATATCTGTTCATTTCCTTTTGCTGTCCAAGTTTCTAACGCAAGAGTCGGTCAGTATCTTCGCTCTTTCATCCTTCACTGTTTTAATGTTATTCTGGAAAAGTTGAAGAGTTGCTTTTTTCTAAATTCTTTATTGGGTGACTTCGTATGACCTTCAAAGTATTTCTGTTCATTTTCTTTTTGCTGTCCAAGTTTCTAATGCAAGAGTTGGTCATTGGCTGTGCGATCTCTCATATCTTGCGTTCCGAGTAATTATATTCTTCCCAATGTTCCTCTTTATTCGCACGACTGAAGTATTTCTCTTTTAGTTCATTTTCCTTTTGCTGTCCAAATTTCTAATGCAAGAGTTGGTCAGTGTCTTTGCGAACTCTCATATCTTGCGTTCCGAGTAATTATATGTTTCTCAATGTTCCTCTTTATTTGAACGACTTAAAAGTATTTATGTTTTAGTTCATTTCCCTTTTGCTGTCCAGGTTTCTAATGCAAGAGTTGGTCAGTGTTTTTGCGATCTTTCATATCTTGTCTTCGTGGTAATTACGTATATACTATCACACATTCCTCTTGATCTGAATGACTTAAAAGTATTTATGTTTTAGTTCATTTCCCTTTTGCTGTCCAGGTTTCTAATGCAAGAGTTGGTCAGTGTCTTCGCTCTTTCGTCCTTCTATTTCACTGTTTCAAAGTTGTGTTCGCGGTAATTCTCTACTTTCCAATGTTCTTCTTAATGGTTGTAAGATTAATGAAGTTAATTTCTCTGTTGTCCAAATTCCTAATGCAAGAGTTAATCGGTATCTTCGCGCTCTCATCCTTCTGTATTTCACTTTGCTAATGTTGCGTTCGTCTTCTTTGCAATGTTCCTCTTAATGGTTGTGAGGTTAGGTTCATTTCTCTGTTGTCCACATTCCTTATGCAAGAGTTAACCGGTATCTCCGCGCTCTCATCCCTCTTTATTTCACTATTTTAATGTTTCGTTCGTAGTGAGATCTTCTTTGCAATGTTCCTTCTTATGACTGTTTGAGTTTAGCTTTGCTTAGGTTCATTTCTCTGTGATCCTAATTCCTAATGCAAGAGTTGATCGGCATCTCCGCTCTTTCATCCTTCTTTATCTCACTATTCTAACGTTGCGTTCGTGGTGAGATATTCTTTGCAATGTTCCTTCTTATGACTGTTTGAGTAGCTTTGTTAAGGTTCATTTCTCTGGGGTTCTAATTCCTTATGCAAGAGTTGATCGGTATCTTCGCGCTCTCACCCTTCTTTATTTCACTATTCTAATGTTGTATTCCTAGTAAATCTCTACTTTCAAATGTTCCTCTTAATTATTGTATGATTTGATGTGCTGAAAAGTTGCCATCAGTGTGTTTTCCTCTTTAAACTTTCCAAGGCTTTCTTTGTTTTGTTCTTCGTCTGAAAATATCAATCTAACACCTCCCGCTCCCGTCCCCTAAGTCAAGTCACTCTGCTTCAAAACTGCGACCGGTACGCGCAGGAGGCGGTTTTGGGGCGGAGCAGCGGGATGACGTCATTTGAAGCTTAAAAAAAAATAAAATACCCGCCAGTTCAGGGGTGACTAAAGTTGGGGCCGTGTGTGCACTCTGGATGTGCATTCTTGCCTTCTTTCACAGCGCGTTCAGGCAAGCCAGTGACGAAAAAATGTCTTTTTATTGTGCTATTGCGTGACTAATTCCAATGCCTACAAACGGCGGTGTGGGGTGTGAGGGAGGGCATGTTGAAGTGATTTATTTAAATTAGTCCGCCTTTCCTCGTTTTCTCTAAATCCCTGTTTCTACATTCTCTAGTTTGGCTCCAAGCAGTGTCACGCATAAATCACGCCTCGGCCGTGTCTCCTCCCACAAACCTGCGTAGGACTTGACTTGGTGTATACAGACTAAGCCCGTCCCTTCCCTCAGGACTTGGGACCGTTGCCGCGGGGTCTGCCTAACTTGGGCCAGACTTGCTACATGAACTGTGTCCTGCAAAGCTTGTACCACCTGCAGCCACTCGCCGAGGTCTTCAGGTAAGGAGATAGCTCGGAGGAATGTAGTGAAAAATTGGATATAGTGAGTATTGATATAATGTAGAAGATGGAATGGAAAGTAGAAGTTGGAATATAGTAAAAGATTTGGAATAAGACTCTATGACTCTTCCATGCTCCTCCTCCTCCTCCTCTTCATCCTTCTCCTCTTCCTCCTTCTCTTCCTTCTCTTCCTCTTCCTCCTCCTCCTCTTCCTCCTTCTCTTCCTCCTCTTCCTCCTTCTCTTCCTTCTCTTCTTTCTTCTCCTCTTCCTCTTCTTCCTCCTCCTCGTTCTCCTCCTTGTTCTCGTTCTACTTTTTCCTCCTCCTCCTCCTCCTCCTCCTCTTCCTCCTCCTCTCCTTCCTCTTTCTCCTCCTCCTCGTCCTCCTCCTCCTCCTCTTCCTCCTTCTCTTCCTCTTTCTCCTCTTTCTCCTCTTCCTTCTTCTATTCCTCCTTTTCTTCCTCCTCCTCCTCCTTCTCCTCCGACTCCTCCTTTTGTTAATTTTCTCCTTTTGTTAATTTTCCATAACTTACTTCCTCCACTTTCCTCTACTTTCCCTCCTCCTCCTCCTCCTCCTTCATCTTCCACCTTTGATTAGATAGTTATTGTAGCGCCACAAACAGCCTCGTAAGGCCAGGCAGGTCTGCTGTTGTTTGTTCTTCCTTTGTGTTCCTCCTCCTCCTCCTCCTCCTCCTCCTCCTCCTCTTTTTCCTCTTCCTAAACAGAAACTTCGCGTCTATGTTCACGGTCGAGAATACCCAGTCCGTACCCGAGAGCCCAACCCCACCGATGGGAATCACTCCCCTAGAAATTGGCACAATCGACGAACGGGATGTGAAAAAGTACCTAGACAAACTCGAGATAAACAAGTCCACCGGACCCGACGACTTGTCACCCAGGCTGCTCAAAAAACTCAAGCAGCAAATCCTCAAGCCACTCACCGCCATCTACAATCTGTCACTACAACAAAACAAAGTCCCAAAAGACTGGAAACAAGCGAACGTAACACCGATCTACAAAAAGGGAGACAAAAGCGTGGCCCTAAACTACAGACCAATCAGCTTGACCTCAGTGGCGGGAAAAATCCTCGAGAAGATCATCAGAGACAAACTCGTTAGGTTCCTTGAAGACAACAACATCATTTCCGATGCTCAGCACGGTTTCAGGAACAAGCGCTCATGCTTAACCAATTTATTGGACTTCTTCCAAGGTATCTATGAAATCTGGGATAATCATATCCCCAGTGATGTTATATATCTAGACTTTCAGAAAGCCTTTGACAAAGTGCCACACGAAAGACTCCTTAAGAAACTTAAGTCGGCGGGATTAGGCGACAATCTGACAGCGTGGATCAAAGACTGGCTCACTGGAAGAAAACAACGAGTCTTACTCAACGGACAGGCCTCCGAGTGGCTCCCGGTCACAAGTGGAGTGTCAGTGGAGGGGTCAGTGCTGGGACCCATACTTTTCATCATATATATCAAACGACCTAGAACTAGGATTAAAATCCAATCTTTCAAAATTTGCCGACGACACAAAGATGGGTGGGAAGGCCCTCACGACGGCAGACTGCGAAATTATCCAGAGAGACCTGAACCAGATCACTCGGTGGTCGGAAAAATGGCAGATGCATGTCCTTCAACACTATCAAATGTAAAGTAATGCATATCGGATCCAGAAACAGCAACCACACATACCACATGGGTGGCGAACCACTACATGTAGTGCAAAAAGAAAGAGACCTCGGGGTCACCATCAGCAGTGACATGAAACAAACAAAACACTGCAAGTTCGCCTGTAAGAAAGCCAATACAATGCTTGGGTTCATAGCGAGGAACTTCGAATACAAGACACCGAGAGTTATGTTATCCTTGTATAATTCGCTGGTAAGGCCCCACCTGGAATACGCCGTGCAATTCTGGTCTCCTAATTAAAGGAAAGACATTGAATTACTTGAGAGAGTACAGCGCCGCGCCACGAAGATGATACCATCACTGAGGACGAAGCCCTATGAAGAGCGACTCGAGCGACTCAACCTCTTCACGTTGGAAAAGAGACGCCTGCGGGGAGACATGATACAAGTCTTTAAGTACCTGAACAAGCTCAGCAACGTTGATCACTCCAAACTCTTCACGCTACAAACCAACCTGAGAACAAGAAACAACGGAAAAACAATTCAAGCAAATCATGCAATACCGACATCGGCAGGAGTTATTTCTCGAATAGAATTGTTCGCCACTGGAACAGCCTTCTTGCAGAAGTGGTTAGCGCAGAGACCATCAACTCCTTCAAGAAACGCATTGATCGCCACTTTGCTGCATCGGGAGTGAACTGAACGTTCCCAAGAGTAGGTACACAAGTGCTTTAATCCTTCCCTGCAAGCCACTCCTATGGCAAACGGATTGATTAAATCACTGAACGCAGGCAGCCTAGTAAAGAGCCAACAGGCTTTCTGCTGCCTGCTAGTCCATGTTTCCATGTTTTCCTCCTCCTTCTCGACCTCCTCCTTGTTCTCGTTCTTCTTTTTCGTCGTCCTCTTCCTCCTCCTCCTCCTCCTCCTCCTCCTCCTACTACTACTACTACTACTACTACTACTACTACTTCTATTAACCTTCAGTCCCTTCTTTCCGTGTCCGCAGAGAGCTCCAAGGGCCGAGTAACCAAGGCGAGGTGGTTCTGGCGACCATGAACCTCTGGGCGGCTCTGCGGGATGGAAGGGACTTAGAGGGCAGAGTTAAACATATGAAGGTAGGTGGTGGTGGTGGTGGTGGTGGTGGTAGTGGTGGTGGCGGTGGTTATGGTGGTGGTGGTGGTGGTGGAGTGGTCAACATGAACAGATTACACTAAGCAAACTTAAACGACTCTATCTCAGGTTAAATCTTATTGTTGGATGCTGGGAAAGGTTGAATCTTATTGGTGGATGCTGGGAAGGGTTGAATCTTATTGGTGGATGCTGGGAAAGGTTGAATCTTATTGGTGGATGCTGGGAAGGGTTGAATCTTATTGGTGGATGCTGGGAAGGGTTGAATCTTATTGGTGGATGCTGGGAAGGGTTGAATCTTATTGGTGGATGCTGGGAAAGGTTGAATCTTATTGTTGGATGCTGGGAAAGGTTGAATCTTATTGGTGGATGCTGGGAAAGGTTGAATCTTATTGGTGGATGCTGGGAAGGGTTGAATCTTATTGGTGGATGCTGGGAAAGGTTGAATCTTATTGTTGGATGCTGGGAAAGGTCGAATCTTATTGGTGGATGCTGGGAAGGGTTGAATCTTATTGGTGGATGCTGGGAAAGGTCGAATCTTATTGGTGGATGCTGGGAAGGGTTGAATCTTATTGGTGGATGCTGGGAAAGGTTGAATCTTATTGTTGGATGCTGGGAAAGGTTGAATCTTATTGGTGGATGTTGGGAAAGGTTGAATCTCACTAGTGGATGCTGGGAAAGGTTGAATCTTATTGTTGGATGCTGGGAAAGGTTGAATATTATTGGTGGATGCTGGGAAGGGTTGAATCTTATTGATGGATGTTGGGAAAGGTTGAATCTTATTGGTGGATGCTGGGAAAGGTTGAATCTTATTGTTGGATGCTGGGAAAGGTTGAATCTTATTGGTGGATGCTGGGAAAGGTTGAATCTTATTGTTGGATGCTGGGAAAGGTTGAATATTATTGGTGGATGCTGGGAAGGGTTGAATCTTATTGGTGGATGTTGGGAAAGGTTGAATCTTATTGGTGGATGCTGGGAAAGGTTGAATCTTATTGGTGGATGCTGGGAAAGGTTGAATCTTATTGTTGGATGCTGGGAAAGGTTGAATCTTATTGTTGGATGCTGGGAAAGGTTGAATATTATTGGTGGATGCTGGGAAGGGTTGAATCTTATTGGTGGATGTTGGGAAAGGTTGAATCTTATTGGTGGATGCTGGGAAAGGTTGAATCTTATTGGTGGATGCTGGGAAAGGTTGAATCTTATTGGTGGATGCTGGGAAAGGTTGAATCTTATTGGTGGATGCTGGGAAAGGTTGAATTTTACTGAACCAGGCAAGATGGCGCCACTATAAACACTTGCCTGGGCCACTTACGGGATAGGCCGACAAGATGCCTAGCCTAGCGACGTATAGGCCTAACGTGAAAAAAAACGAAAATACAGTTTGAAACACTTTTTGGTAAACAACAAAAATATAGATTGTAAATTTCAATGCTAAAAAAAAAAAGAAGTCTCTCTCTCTCTCTCTCTCTCTCTCTCTCTCTCTCTCTCTCTCTCTCTCTCTCTCTCTCTCTCTCTCTCTCTCTCTCTCTCTCTCTCTCCCTTTCTTCCTGTTGTCTCCTCCTCTCCTCTCTCCCTTCACCTCCCCTTCTTCCCTTCTTCCCAGGGGTTTCGTGGTGCAGTGGTTAGCAGCTTAGCACACTCGGCTCAGAACCGAGAGAGCCCGGGTTCAATTCCCGGGCGGAGTGGAAATATTTTGGCGGCTTTTCCGATACCCTACGCCCCTGTCCACCCAGCAGTGTACCAGGGGTGGGTTTCATCAAAGTTCCCAAGTCCTTGGAAGTGTGCTCAAGGAGTCCCAAGCGTGCGAGAAACCTTGGGCATGTTTCACGAAAGCTCCCAAGCCTTGGAACTCTGCCATCTCGCTCGCCGCCTTGGGAGGCCGCGCGGGGTCTCCCAAGCGCTCCCAAGGAAGGTTCCAAGCGTCAGACTGTAAACATGGCAGCCCGTGAACAACCCCGCCAGCACCCCAAGGAATTTTCGCCCGAGAAGGGACATCTTTAATGAGTACGATGACACCGAGTTCAAGAAGAGGTACAGGGTGGATCGTGCTGGCCTGTTGTTCGTCACTGACTTGGTGCGACACGTGATTGACAACAGGACTGAGAGGAGCCGTGCGGTCACAGCGGAGCTGAAAGTGGCGTTGACTCTGCGATACTTCGCCACCGGGAAAATGCAGCCGTGCAGCGCAGATGACTTTGGAGTTTCCCGGGCCACAGTCAGCAGAATCATCACCCAGACCGTGGATGCTCTCGTGACACAAGAGAATATGAGGCGGTTCATGGGCTTCCTTTTAAACCGGGGGAGCAGCAGAGAATGAAGGCGGAGTTTGCCGATATTGCTGGTTTTCCTGGTGTGGTGGGTGCTGTTGATGGCACCCACGTAAGAATAGTGGCCCCACATGAGCATGAAAAAGTTTACGTCAACCGCAAGAACTACCACAGCATCAATGTGCAAGGATTATTTGATGCACAGTACAAGCTACGGGCCATGGTGGCGAGGCGGCCAGGGTCTACTCACGACTCACTAAATGTTTGTTTACACCGTGGTGCCGTTGAAGTTGCAGACGAAACAAAAATACGTGCACATATTCCTTACAATGAAGATACTATCGCTGTATTTCAACTAAATATCAATTGTTTATATTTATAATTCCATAATTATACATAGGAAGTGTAATTTAGGTTAATTGAAGACAAATTAGACGTCAAAGTGACGCGGAAGATTGGCAACGCTGGTTTCTCCCAAGACCGCCCCCAATCCTACTTGGAAGTGCTTGTGGCGCGGTGATGAAACACGCCCAAGAAATTCTCCCAACTGCGCGTGACGTCACCACACTTGGGAGTGCACTATGATGAAACCCACCCCAGGTATTAATCGGGGGTTATGTCCCGTCTCCTGGGGTCTGTTCCCTTCTCCTATAATTCCTTCCCCTCCTGTCTCTCTCCGGTATATGACCACAGATGTTGCGTCGACTAAACGAAACTTTCCAACTGTTCCCTTCTCCTATAATTCCTTCCCCTCCTGTCTCTCTCCGGTATATGACCACAGATGTTGCGTCGACTAAACGAAACTTTCCAACTGTTCCCTTCTCCTATAATTCCTTCCCCTCCTGTCTCTCTCCGGTATATGACCACAGATGTTGCGTCGACTAAACGAAACTTTCCAACTGTTCCCTTCTCCTATAATTCCTTCCCCCCCTGTCTCTCTCCGGCATATGACCACAGATGTTGCGCCCACTAAACGAAACTTTCCAACTGTTCCCTTCTATAATTCCTTCCCCTCCTGTCTCTCTCCGGTATATGACCACACATGTTGCGCCGACTAAATCAAACTTTCCAACTGTTCCCTTCTTCTCCCTCTCCTCCTTTATTTCCCTTATTCTCTCTTCCTCCCCCTCCCTCCTGGACAGCCCACCTAACCCCCCCTCCTCTCCCCCCAGCGTGTCGCGGCGGGGCGGGATGAGAACTTCCGCGGCTACGCACAGAAAGAGGCCCACGACTTTCTGGCACAGCTGTTGGACTGGCTACACACCGACCTGGCCGACGAGGTGTGTGTGTATGTGTGTGTGTGTGTGTGTGTGTGTGTGTGTGTGTGTGTGTGTGTGTGTGTGTGTGTGTGTGTGTGTGTGTGTCAATATTAATAATGATGCGAATAGCAATAACAATAATAACTTCAGTAATAGCAATGCAGTGATAACAGTAGTAGTAGTAGTAGTCGTATTTGTAGTAGTAGTAGTCGTAGTAGTAGTAAACAAAATATTATTGTTTCCTTTTTTTGTGCCCTTGAGCTGTATTCTTTGTTGTAAAAAAGAAAAAAAAAGAAAAAAAAGAAAAAAAGAAATAGTAGTAGTAGTAGTAGAAGTCGTAGTAGTAGTAGTAGTAATTCCACGAAAGGGTTCCTCTGGGTGCTGGTTCCTTCATATCCTTTCCCTTTTCGCCTCATAGACCGGGACGGCACAGGAGTCCAACGGGGACGTCAGCGCAGAACCAGGCAGCGACAAGGTTGAGTCCCCCATCTCCCGGCTGTTCCGCACCACTCAGCTCAACTCCGTCTTCTGCGGCAGGACGGGCATTAGCCTGACCCAAGTTGAGGAAGCCGCCTTGAACCTCTCTCTCCCCGTCACTCGAGAAGGTCCCACGAGCCTCGAGGTTAGTTGAAAATGGAGGTTTCGGCTCACTTGTTGGTTTTCTTATCATACATCTTCGAGACCTTTCTGTTAAAGTCATTCCACATTTTCTTCCTTCCATCCTCAAACACTTGGTAAGACTTTTGAAGAGGCTGTGTTAGTGCTTCCATGGGTAGTGTTATGAGCATTTTTTTTACGTCAATGCCTATAGCGCAGGTAGGCTTGCTTGAGGAGCCTGGATGGTATTCGGCCCCAGCCCGTCATGGCGCAGGCAGGTGTTTATAGTGGCGCCATTTTCTCTTGGCTCATGCTGCCCCACGGAACTCGTTCTTGATTCACTTAGACGGTTTCCTCTAGAGTCCGGGTTGGTGGGTGGTCTTCAGGACAGCATGTGGGTAGTTTTAAGCCACTCGGGGGTGACTGAAAATCCCAGGTGGTAGCGTGGGGATTCGAACTCGCGTCGTCCATCACGCGATGAATGTAGGCCCAGCACGCTACCACTCAGCCACCGCTTACTCTAGAATATTCAGTAGTTTTACAAATATGGACAAATTGAAAATGTTTATCATTGATGACACGTTCCGAACGAGAACTAATGGCAGAAAACTAACGTGTAAATAAATAAATTCAGACTGCACCAAATTTTTCTTCACCAACGTTGTAGTGCGAGAATGGAATGAACTCCCCGCCGCCTTCTTTCAGTGGTCCAGTGCAACACGACTGACTCTTTTAAAAAACAAGCTCTACTGACACTTCCTTCAACTTCAAATTCCCTAAAGTAGAAGCACAAAATCTTGGCGGCATTGTATTTAATATAATTTCACTTAGGAGTAAGGACCGACCACGTAGTCTGGACCATAGGAACTGTGTGTTCTGAATATCTATGTAACATTGTAGTGCGAGAGTGGAATAAGCTCCCCGCCTTCCTTCAGTGTTCCAGTGCTACACGATTGACTCCTTTAAAAACAAGGGAAGGCGATGGCTGAATGGATAACGTGACGGCGCTGCGTTCAGGACGACGCGAGTTCAATCCCCGCCCGGTGCCACCAAGATGGGATTTTTCAGCCCCCGCCGAATGGCTTAAAACTACCCACATGCTGTCCAGAAGACCACCTATCAACCCGGACTTTAGATTCTAGGATTAAAGATGAGCTCCGGGAGGGCAGCATGAGCCAGTGCAAGATGGCACCACTATAAACACTCGCCTGCGCCAGAACGGGTTGGGCCGACCATCAGGCCCCACCGGGAAGAAGCCTTGGGCCGACCATCACGATCCACCGGGAAGAAGCCTACCGGCGCAATAGGCCACGACATAAAAAAAAAAAAAAAACGACCGTCACTTCCTTAAACTTAATATTCCATAAGGTATTTCATTTAGGTTAAACGGAGAGGCCACCTAGTTTGGACCATGGCATCTGTATGGTCTGAATATTTATGTAAATCTCTCTTCCCCCTTCCTTTACCCGGCTACAGGAGGTGATTGAGAAGAGCTTCACGCCGCAGATGATGGTGTGGGACTGTGGCGAGTGCGGGGCATCACACGAATGCGAGAACCGGACAGACATAACGAAGCTGCCAGAGATCTTGGTTCTTCATCTGAGTAGGTAAGGACTGGTAACACACACTCCCAGGTCTTTCTCTGCCTCTGTGGTGGATAGTGGAGTGTTTCCCATGTGGTACTGGTGTGCTGGATATCCCTTCACTGGTAGCCTGGTAACATACACTCCCAGGTCTTTCTCTGCCTCTGTGGTGGATAGTGGAGTGTTTGCCATGTGGTATTGGTGTGCTGGATATCCCTTCACTGGTAGCCTGATAACATACACTCCCAGGTCTTTCTCTGCCTCTGTGGTGGATAGTGGAGTGTTTCCCATGTGGTATTGTTGTGCTGGATATCCCTTCACTGGTAGCCTGGTTACATATGGTCCCAGGTCTTTCTCTGCCTCTGTGGTGGATAGTGGAGTGTTTCCCATGTGGTATTGGTGTGCTGGATATCCCTTCACTGGTAGCCTGGTAACATATAGTCCCAGGTCTTTCTCTGCCTCTGTGGTGGATAGTGGAGTGTTTCCCATGTGGTATTGGTGTGCTGGATATCCCTTCACTGGTAGCCTGGTAACATACACTTCCAGGTCTTTCTCTGCCTCTGTGGGGGATAGTGGAGTGTTTCCCATGTGGTATTGGTGTGCTGGATATCCCTTCACTGGTAGCCTGGTAACATACACTCCCAGGTCTTTCTCTGCCTCTGTGGTGGATAGTGGAGTGTTTCCCATGTGGTATTGGTGTGCTGGATATTCCTTCACTGGTAGCCTGGTAACATACACTCCCAGGCCTTTCTCTGCCTCTGTGGTGGATAGTGGAGTGTTTCCCATGTGGTACTGGTGTGCTGGATATCCCTTCACTGGTAGCCTGGTAACTTACACTCCCAGGTCTTTCTCTGCCTCTGTGGTGGATAGTGGAATGTTTCCCATGTGGTATTTGTGTGCTGGATATCCCTTCACTGGTAGCCTGGTAACATATAGTCCCAGGTCTTTCTCTGCCTCTGTGGTGGATAGTGGAGTGTTTCCCATGTGGTATTGGTGTGCTGGATATTCCTTCACTGGTAGCCTGGTAATATACACTCCCAGGTCTTTCTCTGCCTCTGTGGTGTGGATAGTGGAGTGTTTCCCATGTGGTATTGGTGTGCTGGATATCCCTTCACTGGTAGCCTGGTAACATATAGTCCCAGGTCTTTCTCTGCCTCTGTGGTGGATAGTGGAGTGTTTCCCATGTGGTATTGGTGTGCTGGATATCCCTTCACTGGTAGCCTGGTCACTTACACTTCCAGGTCTTTCTCTGCCTCTGTGGTGGATAGTGGAGTGTTTCCCATGTGGTATTTGTGTGCTGGATATCCCTTCACTGGTAGCCTGGTAACATACACTCCCAGGTCTTTCTCTGCCTCTGTGGTGGATAGTGGAATGCTTCCCATGTGGTATTGGTGTGCTGGATATCCCTTCACTGGTAGCCTGGTAACATACACTCCCAGATCTTTCTTTGCCTCTGTGGTGGATAGTGGAGTGTTTCCCATGTGGTATTGGTGTGCTGGATATCCCTTCACTGGTAGCCTGGTAGCATGCACTCCCAGGTCTCTCTCTGCCTCTGTGGTGGATAGTGGAGTGTTTCCCATGTAGTACTGGTGTGCTGGATATCCCCTCCCAAGGTGCAGGACTTTACATTTATTTTCAGTGAATTGTAGCAGCCACTTTTTGTTCCATTCCTGTAGCAAGCTTGGTGAGGTCTGTCTGTAGGAAATCCGCAGTCAAGGCTTAAACTTCTTTCCTCTAGATCCGAGGCAATGCACTGGGGTGGGTTTCATCAAAGTTCCCAAGTCCTTGGAAGTGTGCTCAAGGAGTCCCAAGCGTGCGAGAAACATTGGGCATGTTTCACGAAAGCTCCCAAGCCTTGGAACTCTGCCTATCTCGCTCGCCGCCTTGGGAGGCCGTGCGGGGTCTCCCAAGCGCTCCCAAGGAAGGTTCCAAGCGTCAGACTGTAAACATGGCAGCCCGTGAACAACCCCGCCAGCACCGACCAAGGAATTTTCGCTCGAGAAGGGACATCTTTAACGAGTACGATGACACCGAGTTCAAGAAGAGGTACAGGGTGGATCGTGCTGGCCTGTTGTTCGTCACTGACTTGGTGCGACACGTGATTGGCAACAGGACTGAGAGGAGCCGTGCGGTCACAGCGGAGCTGAAAGTGGCGTTGACTCTGCGATACCTCGCCACCGGGAAAATGCAGCAGTGCAGCGCAGATGACTGGAGTTTCCCGGGCCACAGTCAGCAGAATCATCACCCAGACCGTGGATGCTCTCGTGACACAAGAGAATATGAGGCGGTTCATGGGCTTCCATTCAAACCGGGGGGAGCAGCAGAGAATGAAGGCGGAGTTTGCCGAAATTGCTAGTTTTCCCGGTGTGGTGGGTGCTGTTGATGGCACCCACGTAAGAATAGTGGCCCCACATGAGCACGAAGAAGTGTGCGTCAACCGCAAGAACTACCACAGCATCAATGTGCAAGTGTTATTTGATGCACAGTACAAGCTGCGGGCCATGGTGGCGAGGTGGCCAGGGTCTACTCATGACTCACTAAATGTTTGTTTACACCGTGGTGCCGTTGAAGATGCAGACGGAACAAAAATACGTGCACATATTCCTTACAATGAAGATACTATCGCTGTATTTCAACTAAATATCAATTGTTTATATTTATAATTCCATAATTATATATAAGAAGTGTAATTTAGGTTAATTAAAGACATATTAGACATCAAAGCGACGCGGAAGATTGGCAACGCTGGTTTCTCCCAAGACCGCCCCCAATCCTACTTGGAAGTGCTTGTGGCGCGGTGATGAAACACGCCCAAGAAATTCTCCCAACGGCGCGTGACGTCACCACGCTTGGGAGAGCACCATGATGAAACCCCCCCCTGATCCATGACCCCCCCCCACTTAACCATTCTTACGTCTTTCCTTTCCCTCCGTCTGTCTGTCTTTCCCTCTCCACACGCCAAGCTGTCATGCTAATCGTTCGCTTCCTGCCAGGGTGAGCGAGGTGGCCAACAGTCATCAGAAGCTACGTGTGTTCTACCCTGCCGCGGGCCTCCAGGTGGGCGCGACCAATAGCGGGGCGAGGTAACCACTGACGCAATACTGCCCAGGATGATAATAGTGATGAAATAATATTGCTAATGGTGGTAATATTGACGATAATTATGATGATGCTACTATTGTTACTACTACTACTACTACTACTACTACTACTACTACTACTACTACTACTACTGCTACTACTACTACCCCGTCTCTCCTTACAGCCGGAGCTACAGGCTGGCGGCGTTGTGCTGTCATGACGGCGGTATGAACGGGGGTCACTATACCGCCTTCTGCAGGGTCAACGCGCTCTGGTTTTCGTTCAATGACACGTTCGTTTGCCGCGTTCAACCCAAGGATGTCCTGGACAGACCCTCGGCGCATATACTCTTCTATGAGGCCGAGGATGTGTCGTAGTGAGGTCGTAGTGAGGTCGTAGTAAGGTCGTAGTGAGGTCGTAGTGAGGTCGTAGTGAGGTCGTAGTAAGGTCGTAGTGAGGTCGTAGTGAGGTCGTAGTAAGGTCGTAGTAAGGTCGTAGTGAGGTCGTAGTGAGGTCGTAGTAAGGTCGTAGTGAGGTCGTAGTAAGGTCGTAGTGAGGTCGTAGCTGTTCTTAGTTCGTTTGCAAAGTCGTTCCTGTCGTGTTGAGATGAGGTTGGTATTCTTAGATGATTCCACCCCTCACATCATGTATTTCCCAAGGCCAAAATAGAGATCAGTCGGGTTCTAATGAGTGTTGCCTTAGGTTCACGGTACAGAGGAAGGGTCAAACTACACACCAACTACTTCCAAAGGTCAACAATAAGATCTGTCGGGTTCTAATAAGTGTTGCCTTAGGTTCACGGTACAGAGGAAGGGTCACACTATCACCAGGGCCATAAAACTACCCCTGGAAATGCTCAAGACTCCTATGAAATGGCCCTAAAAAGTATATCAATCGGATTCAAATGAGTGTTGCCTTAGGTTCACGGTACAGAGGAAGGGTCACACTATCACCAGGGCCATAAAACTACCCCTGGAAATGCTCAAGACTCCTATGAAATGGCCCTAAAAAGTATATCAATCGGATTCAAATGTGTGTTTCCTTAGGTTCACGGCACAGAGGAAGGGTCACACTACCACCAGGGTCATAAAACTACCCCTGGAAATGCTCAAAACTCCTATGAAATGGCCCTAAAAAGTATATCAATCGGATTCAAATGTGTGTTTCCTTAGGTTCACGGTACAGAGGAAGGGTCACAATACCACCAGGGTCATAAAACTACCCCTGGAAATGCTCAAAACTCCTATGAAATGGCCCTAAAAAGTACATCAATCGGATTAAAATGTGTGTTTCCTTAGGTTCATGGTACAGAGGAAGGGTCACACTACCACCAGGGTCATAAAACTACCCCTGGAAATGCTCAAAACTCCTATGAAATGGCCCTAAAAAGTACATCAATCGGATTCAAATGTGTGTTTCCTTAGGTTCATGGTATAGAGGAAGGGTCACACTACCACCAGGGTCATAAAACTACTCCTGGAAATAGCCCTTAAGACTCCTATGAAATGGCCCTAAAAAGTAGATCAATCGGGCTCAAATGAGTGTTGCCTTAGGTTTACGGTACAGAGGAAGGGTCACACTACCACCAGGGTCATAAAACTACCCCTGGAAATAGCCCTTAAGACTCCTATGAAAGCCTTGTCAAATATATGTTTCTTAGGTTCGTGGTGCAGAGGAAGGGTCACACTACCACCAGGGTCATAGAACTACCCTTGGAAATAACCCTTAAGACTCCTATGAAAGCCTTGTCAAATATATGTTTCTTAGGTTCGTGGTACAGAGGAAGGGTCAGACTACCACCAGGGTCATAAAACTACCCCTGGAAATAACCCTTAAGACTCCTATGAAAGCCTTGTCATATATGTGTTTCTTAGGTTCGTGGTACAGAGGAAGGGTCACACCACCACCAGGGTCATAAAACTACCCTTGGAAATAACCCTTAAGACTCCTATGAAAGCCTTGTCAAATATATGTTTCTTAGGTTCGTGGTGCAGAGGAAGGGTCACACTACCACCAGGGTCATAAAACTACCCCTGGAAATACCCAAGACTCCTATGAAAGCCTTGTAAAATATGTGTTTCTTAGGTTCGTGGTCCAGAGGAAGGGTCAGACTACCACCAGGGTCATAGAACTACCCCTGGAAATAGCCCTTAAGATTCCTATGAAAGCCTTGTCATATATGTGTTTCTTTGGTTCGTGGTACAGAGGAAGGGTCAGACTACCACCAGGGTCATAGAACTACCCCTGGAAATAGTCCTTAAGATTCCTATGAAAGCCTTGTAAAATATGTGTTTCTTAGGTTCGTGGTGCAGAGGAAGGGTCACACTACCACCAGGGTCATAAAACTACCCCTGGAAATAACCCTTAAGACTCCTATGAAAGCCTTGTCATATATGTGTTTTTTAGGTTCGTGGTACAGAGGAAGGGTCAGACTACCACCAGGGTCATAAAACTACCCCTGGAAATACCCAAGACTCCTATGAAAGCCTTGTAAAATATGTGTTTCTTAGGTTCGTGGTCCAGAGGAAGGGTCAGACAACCACCAGGGTCATAGAACTACCCCTGGAAATAGCCCTTAAGATTCCTATGAAATCTTCTCTAATGTAACTAATTTCTTGTCTACTCTTTACTAAGGGTTAGGATGTGTCGTTGCAAGGTCGTGGAGGTTGCATTTGTTATATTCTCTTCTTAATTTTGTGTTTCATTGTCGTTTTCGTCGTGTTAACCCCTTGGAAATTTCTCTAACCTAACCAAACCTAACTTAACTATCGTCTCTGAGCCTGAAGATGTGTCGTTGAGAGGTCGTTTAGGTTGCTGTTGTTATATTCTCATCTTAGTTTTGTGTTTCATTGTCGTTTTCGTCGTGTTAACCCCTTGGAAATTTCTCTAACCTAATCAAACCTAACTTAACTATCGTCTGAGGCTGAAGATGTGTCGTTGAGAAGTCGTGGAGGTGGTTGTTTATGTCGTTGTTCTCTTCTTAGATTCTTGTTTCATTGTCGTTCTCGTTGTGTTAAAAGTTCGCAAGCTTTTCTAACCTAACCAAACCTAACTTAACTATTGTCTCTGAGGCCGAAGATGTGTCGTTGAGAGGTCGTTTAGGTTGCTATTGATATATTCTCCTCTTAGTTTCGTGTTTCACTGTCGTTCTGGTCGTGTTAACCCCTCGGAAATTTCTCTAACCTAATCAAACCTAACTTAACTATTGTCTCTGAGGCCGAAGATGTGTCGTTGAGAGGTCGTTTAGGTTGCTATTGATATATTCTCCTCTTAGTTTCGTGTTTCATTGTCGTTCTGGTCGTGTTAAGCCCTCGGAAATTTCTCTAACCTAACCAAACCTAACTTAACTATCGTCTGAGGCTGAAGATGTGTCGTTGAGAGGTCGTTTAGGTTGCTATTGATATATTCTCCTCTTAGTTTCGTGTTTCCTTGTCGTTCTGGTCGTGTTAAGCCCTCGGAAATTTCTCTAACCTAACCAAACCTAACTTAACTATCGTCTGAGGCTGAAGATGTGTCGTTGAGAAGTCGTGGAGGATATTTTTGTTGTTTTCGTTTCTTAGTTTCCTGGTTCAAAGTCGTTCCCGTCGTGTTAAGCCTTGGAAAGCTTCTATAACCTAACTAATGTCTTGTTTACTTGTTTCTAAGGCAGAGGATGTGTCGTTGTGAGGTCGTGGATGATGTTTTTGTTGTTTTCGCTTCATAGTCTCGTGTTTTCAAAGTCGTTCTCGTCGTGTCAAGTTTTAGAAGACTCCTGTAGTCTAATCATCGTCCAGTCGTTCTGAGGTCGTGGTGGCTTGATACTGTTGTCGTTTTCTTTCGACGTTTTTACATTGATTCCCGTCGGTTCAGCCAAGTCTGAGGTAGGCATTATCGCGCAACGGCAACATGAAGCCACGCGGCGTGTCCAATTTCATGGATACTGTAAGCTACGCCCCACCGTTGCCAGATTATCGTACTCAGAGCATAGCATTTACTGGTTTCTGGCCCATAAATGTTGCCAATAAACACCAATTATTAAACATTTTATTGATGATTTTACATGAAGACAATTTTGGGGTCTAAGGTCTTAGGGCGGCCAGTGATTCTCGGCATGGGCATCAACGTTGCCAGATTGTCGTACTCAGAGCATAGTATTTACCGGTTTCTGACGCCTAACTATTGCCAAGAAACATTAGGAATTAACTATTTTAACGATAATTATGAATGAGTCTCGTTATTGGGGCCAGGAGACAGTTTTTGGGTCGGAAGTTGGTAATAATATTATAAGAGGCTGAGTACGACAATCTGGCAACATTAGCGTACGCATAGCAAACGGTCGTCGGTGTCGATAATATGCAGGCAGCCATAACAAATACCGCCAATTATAGTCGATTGTGAGTTAAGAAATATTAGTAATGTCACAAATAGCTGTTTTGTTAATATAAGGCCTGCTAATTTTTCTCGGTGGTGGACAGCTTCAAGGCGGTTTAATAATCATACTCAGCGATCTTGTAAATTAACAAAACAGCTATTTCCGACATTACTAACATTTTTAACTCATAATCAACTATAATTAGCGGTATATGTTATTGCTGCCTGCATATTATCGACACTGACGACTGTTTGCTATACGTAGGCCAACGTTGCCAGATTGTCGTACTCAGCCTCATCTGTTTGCCGATTTCCGACCTCAAAACCGTCTCCTCCACCCCCAAACTTGCTTCATATAAAATTATCGCCCAGCCACGGCAGAAGGCTTGTTACTAAGGGCCGTTTTCACAGTCGTTTTGTTTGTTTTGATCGTTACCAATGGCTGTTATCGCCGCTATATAGTATTTCCACGTAAAACTGGGTTAGTCTCGTCCTGCACCTTGCCACACATTCTCAACACCTCTCGCTTCCTCTGCAGCCGCCACCACCCCAAAGGCCAGTTTCACGTGGAAAACTATAGCGTCGATCCCCGCCATTAGTAACCATCAAAACAAACAAAACGACTGTGGAAGCGGCCCTCAGCGCTGCCCACGCCTGGATGTCTGCCTCGTGAGGTGTGGGATTTTACAGAAGCGGTGATGTAATGAAATAGTTCCTCCTCAGTCAGTATTTAATTTCATATTCATATAAATATAAATTACTGTCTTTAGAAGAAAAACAAGTCGCGTGATCATGTCAGGCTGTCGAGCTTGTTGGTAATACTTATATGATGCCTGGTCCGACCCCCCCCCCCCGTGTGACAACAGTATTACTAACAATGAAAATAATAGTGGTAATAATCATAATGGTACCTATAGTATCGATAATAATGATAACTATAACAAATAATTCAAGTAATGATGATGAGATAGCAGGGAAATAAAATAACACCGGGCTGTAAATGTTGTTGTACTATCAGTGTTTTAGGCGTAAATAACAATAACAATAATAATGATAATAACAACAAAATAATAACGATAATAATAATAAATCTATTATTATTGATCCTAATATTACTTGTATTATTATTATTATCTCTTCAAAATACTATTTACTACTACTACTACTACTACTACTACTACCACTACTGCAACTCCTACTACTACTACTACTACTACTACTTTTTTTTTTCTACTACTACATAAATGATGGCTCCACCCATGTTTATTTTCCCGACACATAATCCTGGAGGGCTCCGTAGCTTGGAGGTCATTAGCCCCAACTCTGTTCGCTAATGACTGTGGCATCCAACCATATCACTAATACTACCTGACACTAAATCACCCATCATCTATTACGTCCAGATCCCCCTTTCCTTCCCTACTCAAGTCACTCCCGACCCACCCTAATGTCACTCTCCACCACTGTGGCTTCATAGTCCATATTGGAGATGTTGGTGGCTTTTGGGCAAGAGTGTCTGGTGCCCCTGAGACATAGGATGGCCGACCTGAGCAGGGAGAACGAGAGGCGACACCTCATCCAGGCGACAACGTGGCTCCTTGGCTGATGCTACTACTACTACTACTACTACTACTACCACTACTGCTACTCCTACTACTACCACTACTACTACTACTACTACTACTACTACTACTACTACTACTACTACTACTACTACTACTATATATGCCATCACAATCTCCCTCCTTCCTTTCTCAATCCCACCTTCCCTCCCTCCCTCCCTTCCATCCATCCCCACCCTCTCTTTCCTTCCCTTCCCTCCTTCCCTCTTTATACCATAGCATCCACACCTCAAGTGAGTAAGTATACGGCCATTGGTAATTTTTTTTTTTTTTTTTACAGCTAAGGAGACAGCTCAAGGGCGCAAAGAAAAAAAGAAAACAAAGGCCCGCTACTCACTGCTCCCGAACAGAGGTTAAAGAAGTGTCAAAAGTCAGAGGTCAATTTCGGGAGGAGAGGTGTCCTGATACCCTCCTCTTGAAAGAGTTCAAGTCGTAGGCAGGAGGAAATACAGATGAAGGAAGATTGTTCCAGAGTTTACCAGCGTGAGGGATGAAAGAGTGAAGATGCTGGTTAACTCTTGCATAAGGAGTTTGGACAGTATAGGGATGAGCATGAGTAGAAAAGAATTTGTTGTAGCGGGCCGCAGACGCCGAAGTCTTCCTCAAACTATATATTTAGTATTAGTTAGACCTCATCTTGACTATGTGGTTCCAGTTCTGGTCACTTGGATATCAAAATGTTAGAATCGGTGCAGAGGAGGATGACTAAGATGGTTCAGGGGTTGAAGCATAGCCACGAGGAAAAGACTCAAACAGTTAAACTTGCATTCTCTAGAAAGGCGAAGGGTGCGTGGAGACATGATCGAGGTTTATAAATGGATGAAGGGCTTTAATAAGGGGGATAATTATTATAAGGTTTTTGTTGGTAAGAGAACCGGGTAGGACACGAAATGGGTTAAACTGGATAAATTCGGATTCAGCAAGGACATAGGCAAGGAGTGGTTTACTAACAGAGTGGTTGGTGGATGAGTGGAACAGGTTTGCAGTCGTGCTGGTGCCAATACAATTGTCACATTAATAAATAAGTTTGATAGAGATTCATGGACAGCGACGATGATTGGGGTTAGATACACGGGAGCTTAGATTCAAAGAACTGCACCTTGTACAGGCGTTCTTATGTTCGCATATGTTCCTATGGCTGCACGAAAGGGAACGTAGTGGTTCTACATCATTTCACAGGTGAGTTGAGAGCTGCTTTATAATCAGATAGGGCTACATATGATAGAAATCGCAGTTCTGTTGTACACTGACATTGAGATTACCAGGCGGCTGCCAGGGTACTATCCTCGACCCAGGCTGAGCTGCTGTCATGCTTGAGGCTCGCCACACTTGTAGCAGCTTTTCGCAAGATGTATACTTGTTTGTTGATAGCCAGGCTGCATTACATGAATTCTGTGTCCTCCTCCTACAGACTGTGATCTTGTGACTAAGTGCCTGACTGCCCTCGTGCCTTGGGCCTGCAGGTGCCACGGTCCACTTCACCTGGGTGCCCTTCCATCCAACACAATGAAAAAGGCAGACTGCCTTGCTCGACGATGCCAACTTCAGGATGACACAGTGGACCCTGACACTGACTATACTCTTAGCTATGTTAAGAATATAATTAGGAATTATTTCCATAATAACATTACTGCCAACTCAGACTGCCTGCTGTGACAATGGTAGCACCAGCAGCCTCCATTATACAAGTGTCTCCCCACCACTGTTTACCCCTATGGGCTTTGGTGCACCTCAGGGATGTGAGCAATGCGCCTTAGAGCTGAGCTAGCAAATTTACTACTGGGGAGTTATGCTCCCCTGTGTCTGCTACACGCTGTGTGCCAGGCCGAGGGACACACCTGCAACAGTCTCATGGAATGCCAGGGCCCTTTCATTGTTTTTTTTAAGCCACAGGACTGACTTGACCTTAAATGTCGTTGATAATAGATCTACATTGTTAAATATATAGGAAAATTTTATGTGCTTTTTCTGCTCAAACTATCAATTCTTTTTTAATTTTTCGTCTAGATGCAAAAACATAAGTGGTAAATTCCCTTAATTCCGCCCAGGAGATCCGTATTTTGGGTCTATCTATCGATTATAAGCTCGCCCACAGACTCTGTAGCTCCGCCCACTGGCTTCACTCATACCTGTATGGGGACGCGCAGGAGGGCGCCTCCTGTTATAATACCTCCATGGGCGAGAGACGGCGTGATGGAGCCCACAGGTATTACTGATGCTCGCCGCGCTGACGTCGCTCCGGCGATGGTCGCTGACACGGGCATCTCAGAGTGTCCCAGGGCGTCCAGCACCGTGACTGTGTATGCACGTTGATGGCGTGACACAGCTGCAGCCCTTTGAACTCTAATGACACCTCAGGAGGCGACACACACACACACACACACACACACACTGCTTTCACACACACACACACACACACCGTCAATATCATCATCATTACACACCACACACCACGACACGTCATCATTACGCGCCAACACTTGCCGCCACTTCCGCTAACACTCTTCAAAGCGACGGAACAATAATAATAACAATAATAACAGCAATACCAGTTTTGTAACAGCCTTCAAAATTGTGCAAAAAAAATCCTAAACTCGGCTGGCATGACTCTGCCAGCCTGTACTTTTCTCCGCCTCTTTAGCTGACTACTCCCAGTCTTGCCCCGCCTCGCCGCTCTCTCCGGCTAATATTTGAGCAGTTTCTGGTTCAACATCAACCGGCTTTCCGACGGCGGCAGGGGGCAAAATAGTAATTGTGCACAGTTTCAGAGCAGGCTGCTTTTCATCGTCCCCACCTTCCTCGCCTCATCGGCTTTCATACCTTTCCCTCAAGACAACCGTGAATGGCCGCGTCGATAAAGAGTGAAGGAAAAATATCCTCGCTTTGACGTGAAACGAAGAGAATGGATAGTATTTAACTGTTGACTTCGGTGGTGCTGGTGGTGAGTGGTGCGGTGAGATAGGAAATAGGTTGATTTGTTTTCAGTAGTTGTGGTGATGGTATATAGTGAAAATGAAATGGTGGTGGGTCTTGGTGATGGTGAATTGCCTTACATGGATTCATCACCACGCTAGCACACCAATCAGTCAAGAGCGTGTTACTTTGTTGAATAAAGGAACCATATTTAGTATAACTTGGTGCAAATGACTGATTATTTTCTTCTGCTCCAAATCTTCTCCAGGCGGTGCTTTTGTTTTAGGTCGAGTAAATTATTTGTACATTTGCGTTTATTTCCATGTGTACTGCCGAAGTACTCTTACCATGAAAGTGTTTCACATTCACTTGTGCAGAAGCCTTCTCAAACTATCAATAGGCTTTTTCACATCACTACCCGCCGAAGCTTTTCCACAACCGCTATGTGAGAAGCCTTATTGAATGTGAATGTTTGAGATAAGGATCCAGAACATCTATTTCCAGAGCTAGTCATTTTTAAATTCACAACGCTAAAGTCTTTGTCGAACTATCGCAGTAAAGTTAGTACTCTGTAGCAAAAGCCCGGTTCAATCAGTAGAAAAGGGTGTCTCAGAGGGCTTAACGGCCAAACAGGCGGCAGTTGGTTCTGCTCAGCCGGATTCTTTTTCGGTAGACTGGAGAAGCACGTCTCTGAGCAAGGGGGATGGGGGGTGAGGTCCTCCCAGAGATCGACGATATGAGCGGGGAGGGAATCCTGCTGAAGGAAAGCGAGTCCTGCTTGTGATCAGATTACGGTAAATTACACACACACACACACACATAGCACACATATAACATTAGACATTGTTACACACACACAGGCGCACACACACACAGACACACACACACACAGACACACACACACACAGGCACACAGACTCACACACACACAGGCACACAGACACACACACACACAGGCACACAGACTCACACACAGGATAGTTAACGACCCTACTAAACTATACTCAAACGAAAATAATCACAATCACAAACAAAAATCTTCAAAAAAATCTCACCAGAAACAGGGCCCTCCACTTGTTCCCCGACTCTCTGTTCTCTCTTCTGCGCACTTGAAAACCATCGATATAATTCTCTATACAAAGCAGGGCACCTGGCTCCAGCTGCACTTTTTCTACGTTTTATTATTGTTTTTCATGGGTGTTTTTTTAACGTTTTTTCTTCTTATTTAGGAACTTACCAACAATTTTAATGTGATAATGCGTGAGAGCGAGGGAGGAGAGAGAGAGAGAGAGAGAGAGAGAGAGAGAGAGAGAGAGAGAGAGAGAGAGAGAGAGAGAGAGAGAGAGAGAGAGGGGAAGGGAGAGGAGCAGGGTTGTTTGATTTAAATCACTGATTTAATTCAAGATTTAAATCACCGATTTAAATCAAGATTTAAATCAAATGATTTAAAAAATCATTGATTAATTTTGAATCAAGATTTAAATCAAAATGATTTTTTTAAATCATTGATTTGAATTAAAGATTTATATTGTTTGATTTTTTTTTATTTCATTGATTTAAATTTGATGTTGATGCAGTGGCAGCAATACAGAATGGAAAAATAAACAACAAAACACTTAACTTTGACATCAGCCGTTTTCCTGTCAACTCATTGCCAAATTTACTGAGCTGCTATGGATGTTCAGTCAGTCAATGCCTGGTCCGTCTAGTGTCCTGGAAGAACAAGACGTTGACCGCCTTTCGCACGTTATCTTGCTGAGTCAGAGTGATGGTTTTATAAGTATTTTTACAACGTGAACCACATGTTCTTCTATGATAGCTGTTTTGGTGAAATCATGAGCCAAAAACATTTAGAATGTGTGCAGGGCAACTATGGGTTAGCAACCTCTGTTCATTTGCTTTTTTATTATTACAGCTGCAGCAACAGCCTGGGCCAACAAACAAAGCTGTGCAAAAAAGCCTGCCTATCGCTGTTCTACACAAAAACAAAAGTAATGAGCGGCCAAAAAGAGAGGTCGATCTCGGGAGGAGAGGTGTCTTAATTCCCTGGATCTGATTTGGGATTGATGATGCAGGGCAGTCAGTAACAGGTGTCAGTAACACACATGGTAAAGTGTTGGCTGTTGGGGGACGGGGAGCCGGGTGCAGGGAGGGAAGTGATTAAGTGTAATTGTTAGTGTTGGTGTGTTGTGGTGACAAGTGAGTGTATTTGTTTTCTGAATGAGTCTATTGTACCGCAGTCTGTTGGAGGGAGGCTGGTTCCAGTGGTGTGTGTGTGGTGCGTGGAAAGTATGAGTGCTTGTATGCGTCAGTGTTGGTGTGATATGTTTGGTATGTGTGTGTTACGAGTACATTGACTGTTTGCAGTGCTGTGTAGGTATGTTTGTGGGGTCAATGTGAGTGTTTGTGATCTTGTACATAAGTGTAAGTGTGTGCTTTGTCTGCGTATGTGTGTTCCATGTTTATCTGTTGCCTGTATTGTGATGCCAGGCGTTCGAGTGTAATTGTTTGTAATGAACCTAGCTGCCTTTGGTGTTGATTTGTTCTTAAGCTATCAATGTTTCAGGTGTGTGTGAGGATCCCACACAATGGAGCAGTATTCCAGTGTTGGTCTCTCTTGCTGCGTGTGTCATGTAGCTATGTGTTTAATGTCAGTGTGTGCAGTTATGTAAATTCCTCCTCAGGAATCCCTAGTGTTCTGTGGCACTGATATGGTCTATGTGGGTGTTGAATTTCAAGTTAGTTGAGAGATGGATACCAAGGTACCTGTGTGTGTGTGAATTGATTCTAAATCTGAATTGTGGAGAGTGTAAGTGTGATGTTGTGCGCCTCAGTGAATCTTAAAAGTTTGCATTGGTCTGGTCGGAAGTGCATCTGCCAGGTGCACCCACCGCTGGAGGGCATGTAGTCCAAGTCGTTTTGTAGTAGTCTGCAGTCGTCAGTAGTCTTTACTGCTCTAAACTATCATCGGCAAATAGTCTAGTGGAAGAGTTAGGCGATGACAGTGGAAGATCGTCAATGTACAGGAGGAAAAGAAGAAGGGGCCTAGAACGGTGCCTTGTGGGACACCTGAAGAAACAGGGACAGTGTCAGATGAAGATCCGTCAAGAAGAACACGTTGAGTCCTGTTAGTAAGAAATGCAGTGATCCAGTGAAGAATAGGTCCTGAAATACCGTAGTATCTCAATTTTAATGTCAGTCTTTTGTGTGGACTTTGTCGAAGGCTTTGGCAAAATCTAAAACAATAGTGTCAACATTGTTTAATGTCACGTCGGTCAAGTCGCCTCGTAATGTCGTGATATGTAGTAATGAGTTGCGATTCACATGAGCGTTTAGGTCGTGTTGTGAGTCAGTAAGGATGTGCCAAGGTGATTCATTGTGTTTGTGTATTATGTGTTCGAAAATTTTACATGGAATCGATGTTAGTGAGATGGGGCGATAATTGGCTGGGCTGTCCGGTCACCTGTCTTGAATAAAGGATTAATGTTTGCCAAAAGCCAGTCAGAGGGTAATGAGGTGGATGATAGTGATTGGGCGAATATGGCCTGAAGGATAGGGGCAAGGATGGGAGCAAAGGATTTAATGATGAAGGCGGGAATGTTGTCGGGGCCAGTTGATTTGGTTGTGTCGAGTCCTAGTAATTTCTGTATTCCGTTAGTCGTGATGTCAAGGGGAGCTATGGGGGGAAGGGGCTGTGTGGCATGTTTGGTGTCAGGTTGTGTTCTTGTGTGTACACCGATTAGAACTGTGTGCTGAGTATTTGTGCTTTGTGTTGTAGGCTGGTTACTGATGTGTTAGTGTTGTCTTTAAGTGATGTAATCGTTAGTGTCATGTTTGCGCGTCTTAAAGAACCTGAAAAAGTTTCTTTTGTTATTTCTTACGTTGTCTGGCGAGGTAAGTTATTTGTTTTGGCGTTCCGCTACTTTTTATGTTTTTGGCAAATGTCTTTTGGTGGTTTTGTAAGCGGTCCAATTATCTGTTGTGTTGTATGTCTGCGCGCGTCTGTAGAGACTTTGTTTCTTGCGATGTTGTCTGCGTAGATTCCTGGAAAACCAGGGAGGTGTACCTACTAGAAAGTGTTTTTTGTGGTATGTGTCTGTTCATTGAGGTGTGTATGGTGTGTTTCAGGTTGTTCCAGTTGGTAGAAGGATGTCTTGTGTTTGGGTCACTCGCAAAAAAGTCAGTGCTGAAGGCAGTTAGGTCTTGTTTGATCATGTCTAAGTCAGCCCTTGAATAAAGGAATATCCGTCTGGGTCTCTGTTTATGTCTAATCGGTTTAAGGTCAGCGTCAGCGATGAGTATGTCGTGGTCACTAAATCCTGGAACAACCTGAGTGTTTGTTATGTTAAGAATGTTGTTGGTGAGAAAAGGTCAAGGTGTGTTGTGGTCACAGGGCCACCGTGGTAGCGGGCGTGTTACAATGTGTGTCCGTGTTGGCTGGAGTACTGCTTGTGAGAGTGAAAATGTATTTATGATGTCAACGAATGTCGTGTAGTTGGCGTCTGTTTGTGGGGAATAATGGAGTTGGGGCGTCAGCATCGGGAGGGCCAAATGGGGATGCTGCAGTCCAGTCAATGTCGGGGAGGTTGGAAATCACCCGTGATCCAGATGCTTGTCTGCCTGTATGCGTGAAAGAGAAATTTGAAGGTTGTGTAAATAGTCTGTATTAGTAAAAGGCGGTCTGTAAAAGCAGCAATAAGAAGAGATTTACAGTTGAAGGTTTGTAAGTGGACCCAGGTGATTTAGCAGTCTGTGTCAAGGTCAGGCCTGTGTTGAACACAAAGACCCGGCTTGGTGGCGATGATAACACCGCCACCTTTGCCGAGGTCTGTCGTGGCGGTCTTACGGAATACTGTCATGCTAAAGGGGAGGAAAAGCTCACTACTCTCAACATCAGGAGTTACCAAATCTCAGTCCCTATACTATTATGTCAGGGTTATGTAGGGTTTGTTTCCCGGGATCTCGGACAATTTTTAAGGTTTAATAATCCTGGATATTTGCACATCCCGGGAATTCCTGGATGAAATTATACAAAAATAGGGGCAAATTTGACTGTAGGATGGTTGTGGACTTGTAGTTCTATCTATATTTATATACAGGGTGTGGAATGTTTTGTGTGTGTGAAGGAAGGACTTACTGTCTAGGTATTCTCTTGAGTATTATAAAGAGCCACGGCACTCCGTTACCCGTAACACAGCTCGTATAATGAACACCATGTCTGCATATTCCACGTTGCTGTATGTATACGGCATTGAAATGAGCGTGACAACTTAACAAAATTACAAGAAAAACAGCACACTTTCCTCCTCGCGTAAGTGACCGACTAGTGACGGCTGACAGTAAACTGTCTGTCTGTCTGTTCGCTCGCCGGCACAGCTGATCGTTGTTGCCATAGTTCCCCAACGCTTTAGCTACTGGTTGCTGCGATGGTACGTAACGGTTTTTTATGTTGGACATGTAATGTGACTAATGTCTAACTATCATCTTGGGTAATGACATACCAAAAGAGTAAGAAAATAACATATTTTAAGATAGATAATAACATAGTAAATAATAACATATAATTCATGATATAAATAAAGAATGTTTACTACATTTTCTGTCATTAAGTACTCTCTTCATTTCACTGAATATAAATGGAAACAAATGTATTTTTTTATCATCGATAATGAACTATAATTTACATTGTCACTGCATTGGAATTCGGAAGCAGAACAAAAATAAAGCAGTAAAGGAAGCATATTTAGCTCTTATTCTTGCTCCTTTTACTTTGTTGAGGAACAAAGTGTTTGCTGGAAATTTGGAATTAAACATTAAGACAGTCAATCTTCAGTAATATTTCTGCATATCTATTAATGTTAAGCACATCAAAAACCTGAAAGGGAGACTAGGAATAATGTGCAATTTTAGACAATTGAAAATCCTGAATTCCTGGATTCCGGGATTAGTGCTAATTTTATCCCGGAATCCCAGGACAAAGACAAAGGTCCAAAACGACAATCCCTAGTTATGTGTAGAGATTAGATGGTGTAATTGAGCTATTTTGTTTTTAATACTACTGAAATTAATTGTTAATAGTGGGAGGGAAGTGTGGCTGTGACGCGGTGGATGTGGAAGTAAAGAGCCCGGCGAAGATGGTGATGATGGAGGAGAAGAAATGGGAGAGAGTGAAGAAGGGGAGGCGGGAGGTGGAGCCGGAGGCGATGAGCAAAGGGAGGAAAAGGAAGCAGGGACCAGGGAAAGTGGAAGAGTAGGATTGGGGGAGGGTGATACGGCAGACCTGGGTGCGTTAGTAACGGAAGGGAGAGCCTGTCAGCCTTAAACACACACTTCCTGGCCTCGAACACACACTCACAGGCTTCAATAAGTGTACAAAATTAGTGTCCAACCATAAACACACACACTTACATTCTTCAAACACACACTTCCATGCCTTAAAAGTATGTTAAGTCTTTTCAGTCATATATACACACTTTCTGGCCTCAAACACACACTTACAGGCTTCATTATGTGCAGTCAGTGCTCAGCCTTAAACACACACCTTCCAGGCATCAAACACACACTTACATGCCTTAAAAAGTGTGTTAAGTCTTCACTCATATACACACTTTCTGGCCTCAAACACACACTTACAGGCTTCAGTAAGTGTGCAGTCAGTGCTCAGCCATAAACACACACTTCCAGGCATCAAGCACACACTTACATGTGTTAAAAGTGTGTTATGCCAGTTTCCAGCCTTAAATATACACTTCCAGACCTCAAACACATACTAATAGGTTTTGATAAGTGTGCAGTCAGTGTTCAGCCATAAACACACACTTACACTCTTCAAACACACACATATACGCCTTAAAAGTGTATTAAATCTGTTTTCAGTCATAAATACACACTTGGGCCTCAAACACATACTAATAGGTTTTAATAAGTTTGCTAAGTCAGTGTTCAGCCACCAATACACAGTTACAGGCCTTAACCCGGCAGCTGGGGGATCATGTTTCTAAGGCCCCTCTAAGGGAATCAATGATAAAAATCATCACTCACGCAAACCATTTCATAATACATAATCGCATTTGTGATCAGTTTATGCATCATCTATTTTGAGGGGTTTATATTATGGCAAAAGATTGGCCCGTCGCTGGTACGTGGTAAAGCCACAAATTTGGCCCTTCGCTGGTACGTGGTAAAGCCACAAATTTGGCCCGTCGCTGGTACATGGTAAAGCCACAAATTTGGCCAGTCGCGGGTACGGGGTAAACCCACAAATTTGGCAATCGCTGGTACGTGGTAAACCCAAATTCGGCCCATCGTTGGTACGTGGTGAAGCCACAAATTTGGCCTGTCGCTGGTACGTGGTAAACTCCACAAATTTGGCTTTCGCTGGTACGTGGTAAACCCAACAAATTCGGCCCATCGCTGGTACGTGGTAAACCCACAAATTTGGCTTTCGCTGGTACGTGGTAAACCCACAAATTTGGCTTTCGCTGGTACGTGGTAAACCCACAAATTTGGCTCGTCACTGGTACATGGTAAAGCCACAAATTTGGCTTTCGCTGGTACGTGGTAAACCCACAAATTTGGCTCGTCACTGGTACATGGTAAAGCCACAAATTTGGCTTTCGCTGGTACGTGGTAAAGCCACAAATTTGGCCCTTCGCTGGTACGTAGTAAAGCCACAAATTTGGCCCGTCGCTGGTACGCGGTAAAGCCACAAATTTGGCCCGTCGCTGGTACGCGGTAAAGCCACAAATTTGGCCCGTCGCTGTCACCGGATTAATAAGTGTGCTAAGTCAATGTTCAGCTTTATACAAACACTAGTAGGCTTCCAAAACACACTTATAAGCTTTAATAAGTGCATTGAGTCAGTTTCCAGTCATCAGTACACACTTCCAGGGTAGAAAAATCATGATTTTTATATACAGATTGTCCATCTTCTTGTTGTTGTTCTCTTCAAGTTGTTTTCCTGGCTTACCCAAGCATTGTAGACATGACATTGTATAATAACATTTGTTAGCCCTGATGAACCCTACAACATGGCATTATAGTTTTTTTTTCTTTTTTTTTCCGTCTTGGCCTGTGGCGACAGTAGGCTTTCATAGTAGGGCCTGATGGTCGGCCCCAGCCCGTTGTGGTGCAGGCAAGTGTTTATAGTGGCGCCATCTTTACTATTCAGCATTTTCCATTTTAGACCCCTAGTTGCATAATGTAAATTGTTGGGGTTGTGTTGGAGGGTCATGCGACGGCGACCTAGCACAGTTTTTGTGCTATTAACACTTGATAAGAAAAAAATGATTTATTTGATTTAAATCATTTTTTTTATTCAAATAATTTTTTATTCAAATGCCTTTTTTTCTTAAAAAAAAATTTTGTTGATTATTGTTTTACTTTTGTGAGTACATTTTTTTGTGATAAACTTTGGCAGTGCCAAGTGAAGGCACGGCTCAGTGTGTCACCTTGCCCAGGGTGAGTTGTCACGGGGAAGTCACAAGTGGACAACCCTGACTGATGACTCAGCCCAGGCAAGTTAAGGCAGCCAGCACAGAGCAACAGAGGAGGGACTGCAATCACCATGGGGTCAAATTTGTATCCTAATAATGAGACAGTAGACTCAGTCGTGTTCCTGTGCTTTCAAAAAGCAATTATGTTCATTAAAATTCATAATTACGTTTATTGTAGTTATCAACAACAAGACATATTCTTTCCAGGCAAGTTGGTGGTCAGGGGCCACACCCATTACCCTCTGGTGCCTCTGCTGCCGCGCCGGTGAGTACTCCACCCGGTCTTGTTCTGTACCTTTGTTGTGCTGTGTAAGGAAATTTGCAAGACACCCGAAATTGACCTCTCTTGGCCACTCTTTACTTTCATCTGTTGTGGGAGCGGTGAGTAGTGGCTTTTTGTTGCCCTTGAGCCGTCATCTTGTAAAAAAAAAAAAAATACATGAGTGACACAAGGTTATGCTGATGCTTAACAAGGAGCTAAAATGTAGGCCAAGACGTGGGTTTGCTTAACAAGGATCTAAAATGTAGGCCAAGACATGGGTTTGCTTAACAAGGAGCTAAAATGTAGGCCAAGACGTGGGTTTGCTTAACAAGGATCTAAAATGTAGGCCAAGACGTGGGTTTGCTTAACAAGGAGCTAAAATGTAGGCCAAGACGTGGGTTTGCTTAACAAGGATCTAAAATGTAGGCCATGACATGGGTTTGCTAACAAGGAGCAAGTTTCGCGCTTGCTTTGTTCCAAGGGTTTGGCGCTAAACTCGAGGATTGCAAAACTCTGTGTCTTGAAAACACTGGAAAGCACTTATTTGTTCTTACCTGTGAGGCTGACCTGTTTTTCCGCCTTTCCTCCCTTTTTATCTCAAAATATGTACCTTGGAAAAAGAAAGAAAATGGGAAGAGAGAACGAGTCGTTTTGAAGCCGCAGTTGAAGACGGCTGTCTTATGACTGGCTGACAGTTCTGAAAACACTCTTGTGGTTCGCTGTGAGTCCGATGACGTCATCTCTGGCGCTCACCCAATCAGCGGGATCACTGCCTTAAGGCGGTGTCACACTGGCCGTTTTCCTCCAACCATTGGGGTTACAGGCAACGCCCATACGCCCAACCAG
This sequence comes from Eriocheir sinensis, assembly GCF_024679095.1. Classification (NCBI taxonomy): domain Eukaryota; kingdom Metazoa; phylum Arthropoda; class Malacostraca; order Decapoda; family Varunidae; genus Eriocheir; species Eriocheir sinensis. Next base: position 580,635 of record NW_026112330.1, on the reverse strand, counting down.
GAGCGATTTGTCGGTTGTCCGTAACCTGGTGTCACACTGGGCCTTTTACTCCCACCGCGTTGGAGGCAGCTAGGGCAACCGTTAACTCCAACTTTTCCAGGTGTGCGTCACACACGGCCAAGGTCGGTTGCCCGTATCCACATCCATAACGTAAACAAAGCAGTTGCCCTGTATCGACAAGGCGTCGTCTGCTACAGTAAGGGCTGTCACGGCTTTGCCAGCTGCCATTTCCTGCTATGGACTTGTTGCTGCAGTTAAATGGCAGGAAGAAGCGGTTGTGGATTGGGCGTGCCTGTGGTTCCTTACTGCCAGAATTTCTCATTGTCACCACTGCACGTGAGCGGCAAACCCACCCATCTAGACTCCAACCACATAAACACTTGGATCGAGTAACAACAATCACACACACACACACACACACACACACACACACACACACACACACACACACACACACACATGCACATACCAGACTCATCAGGAATCATGGCAGATGTTTCTGACAAACAGAAACAACTTCACCATTTCTTTGAGTGTGTTAGAATGTACATATTTGGTGAGTGGCTCACATGAACCAAATAGTTGTTGGCAAGAAGAGAGCAGTCGTCTTTAACACTGCTCTCTTCTTGCCATTG
>NW_026112330.1:562500-575000 GCF_024679095.1 Eriocheir sinensis | reverse complement strand
ACCAAGGACCAAGGCGTCTGGCGATAACAGAAAATTTAAATGTCAAAGACAGCTGAGATGATCATTGCAATATTACATGCCGTAATTGTACCTCTGACCTGATATTGAAGTGTTTTTTTTTTTTTTCAGAACACAGTATACATTACGTAGTTTACATCATGTGAATATTAATATGACTGTTTTTACAGTGCTGTTAATTTAGGTGAGGATAGGTGTTAATATGCTATCATAATTAATATATAATGGCTCCACACAATATCATACGTAGGTATCGTTCTTCATATATATATATATATATATATATATATATATATATATCTATATATATATATATATATAAATATATATATATATATATATATATATATATATATATATATATATATATGAGAAGGTTTTATGAGCGATGTTATGTTAGGCAACACTTGATAGGGCAACTAACCTAACATGGATAAACCACGAATCTGTTAATAAATACTCACCAATGCTTTTCAAAACATTAAATCATGATAAAGTACTTACATTAGCTGTGCCCAGGAAATATGATCAACCTGAGAGTCAATATATGAGAAAATCATGATAGGGAAACCAAGAAATTTACCAAATATTACTTATCAAAGAGCTAAAACAGGCTGCCCTACAGAAGTTGGTAAGTTAAGCTTGAAAAAGATGATTCTCTCTCTCTCTCTCTCTCTCTCTCTCTCTCTCTCTCTCTCTCTCTCTCTCTCTCTCTCTCTAATGAGGAGTGTAGAAACAATTCAACAACATATTGTTTCAGGGCTGCAGATTGCGGGTGGTGCTGTGAAACGTAATTCAAGATAATGCAACCTTAAATTATGATATATAGTGTGCATGAGAAGGATGGGGTTATTTTATGCAGTAGATGATAAACAAAATGTTTATTTGAAATCCATTTCTGATGTTGCAAAGACAATGGAACTTTTTTAGTCTTTCATCTACATTCTACACAATGTGAGATAGACATAATGTGCACATTTGCAACTACCACAGTATTATAGATATGAAATCTATACTTGCATCATCAAATTATATCCATATCTGCATCACCAAACAGTATTATGGAAACAAATATGTAGACTTGCATTTACTCTTTTGTACATACCTTACAAACAGCCAGAGGGTGTGAGGGTGTGATGTCTAGTCTGAGCCTACCCCTCTATGGAATTAAGACAAATATACTGAATGCATTAAGTAATGTTTTTGATACAGGAATAAAAGGAATAATGGTATTATTCCTGTATTCCAAGACACTTGGAAAGTATCAAATAACAATTAATAAATAGAAGGCAAAGCCAACCATGCATAAGGGACTTTTAAGACCAATAGCACTAACAGATACAGCATATAAGCTATAACTGGGAACAGTAAGAAATGAAATACAAAATCATCTTAAGAAAATAGCAAGCATAGGACCAGGGTCCAGATAGAACGCCTGCACTGAAAATAGGAAACCAGCAAATAATTCATTTAAATGAAACTATTGTGGTCAGAAAGCCGCTCATTCAAGAGGAAGGAAAAGAAGTCGAAAAGAAGATAAATGGAAGCTAGTACTGGCGAAGAAGAAATGCAACAGAGGCGATGGGTACAGAAGTGGAACTACCACCAGGTTAACATAAAACTATTATTTTTTTTTATTTAATGTAATAAACTTATGAACTAAAATGAGTAAATGAAGGAAATCAAAACATTGTTCTGGGATGTGTGTAAAAGAATAAGGTAGCCTAGCCCGTAGTCTGCATAGTCCATAGCCTAGGCAATAGCCTAGTCTGCACATCTATGGACATTGCTCTTTTTCTCGTATTCTGTTTCTGTAGAGTGAGGACTTAATTTTAGCTGAGATAATATTGAAGAGAGAGAGAGAGAGAGAGAGAGAGAGAGAGAGAGAGAGAGAGAGAGAGAGAGAGAGAGAGAGAGAGAGAATCTCCTTTAGGCTACTCACGTCAGACCATTAATTAGCAATACCAACGATAATAACAATATTAGTTGCTTCAATACTACTACTACTACTACTCCTACTACTACTACTACTACTACTACTACTAATTATGATCATAATAATATTTTTTTCCAATGGAGGAACCGTTAGCTGCATGATGTTCCCTTCTTTATTAACCGCTCCGTTTTTTTAATCACAACATGAGAATGACCATTGCCAGTGGTAGTAGGTTAATGGACTGGGGCGAGGTGTGTCACATTCTGCCACACAGACGAGCCTCCACAAAAATAAATAAACAAATAAATAATGCCCGCTGAAACCAATTAAGAATTCTAAAGGTTGAGGGAAGCTGTGCCTTTTCTGATGTACGATGTTCCCACACCAATACAAGTAATGTATAGTATTTAGAGGGAACAAAAGAAGAAAAAAAATGTGTTGTGATACCGTGTGCATTATTTTTCTTGGCGTAGACAGCACACAGAAATTAAATGTCCATATTTTTGGTTCAAATAACTGCAACTATAATGATGAGTAAGGAATGGGGACAGCATTGTCATCAGCTGAGAGAGAGAGAGAGAGAGAGAGAGAGAGAGAGAGAGAGAGAGAGAGAGAGAGAGAGAGAGAGAGACTGATTGACTGACCGACAGAGACTGATATTGACTGACTAACTTTGAATGACTGACTGACTGAGTCTGACCGACTGACTGACAGATTGACTGACTTTGACTGATTGACTAACTTTGACTGACTGACTGACTGACTGATGACTTTGATAGACTGACTGACTTTGATTAACTGACTGACTGACTGACTGACTGACTGACTGACTTTGAATGACTGACTGACTTTGACTGACTGACTGACTGACTGATTGACTTTGACTGACTTTGATTGATTGACTGACTGACTTTGACTGACTGAGTGACTGACTGACTTCGACTGACTGACTGACTTTGAGTGACTGACTTTAACTGATTGACTGACTGACTTCGACGGACTGACTGACTGAATCCGACTGACTGACTGACTGACTGATTGATTGACTGGCTGAATCCGACTGACTGACTGAATGACTGACTTTGACTGATTGACTGACTTTGACTGATTGACTTTGACTGACAGATGACTTTGATATACTGACTGACTGACTTTAACTGGCTGACTGATGACTTTGATAGACTGATTGACTGACTAACTTTGACTGACTCACTGACTGACTGACTGACATTGACTGGCTGACTGATTTTGACTATCTGACTGGCTTTGGATGACTGACTGACTTTAACTGACTGACTGACTGACTTTGATTGACTTACTGATTAACTGTGACTGACTGACTGACTTAAACTGACTGACTGACTTTGACTGACTGACTTTAACTGACTTACTGATTGACTTTGACTGACTGACTTTAATGACTGATTGACTGACTGACTTTGAGTGACTGACTGAAACCGACTAACTGACTGACTGAATAACAGACTGACTTCGACTGACTGACTACCTTTGAGTGACTGACTTTAACTTACTGATTGACTGACTGACTTCAACTGACTGAATCTGACTGACTGACTGACTGACTGACTGATTGACTGACTGAATCCGACTGACTGACTGACTGGCTGATTGACTTTGACTGACTGATTGACTTTGATTAACTGACTGACTTTGACTGACTGACTGACTGACTGACTGACTTACTTTGATGGACTGACTTACTGATTGACTTTGACTCACTGTGATTGACTGACTGACTTTAACTAACTGACTGATTTTAACTGACTGATTGACTGACTGACTGACTAACTGACTGACTTTGACTGAGTGACTTTAACTGACTGATTGACTGACTAACTTCGACTAACTGACTGACTGATTGAATCCAACTGACTGAATCCGACTGACTAACTGAGACTGACTTCGACTTACTAACTGACTATAACTGACTAACTGACTCACTTTGAAACTTTGAATGAGTAACTGACCTACTGACTTTGATTTACTGAATGACTGACTGACTTTGGCTGACTGGCTCTGACTGACTGACTGACTTTCACTGACTGATTGACTTTGACTGACTCTAACAGATTGAATGAATGAATAGCTTTGACTGAGTGACTGACTTTGATTGACTGACTAATTTTTACTGAACGATTGACTTTGACTGATTTGACTGACCTTGAATGATTGACTGATTGACTGAGAGATTATGACTGACATACTATGGCTGACAAACTTTGACTGACAAACTTTAACGACTGACTGACTGACTTTGAATGAATTTGACTGCCTTTGACTGACTGCCTTTGACTTAGAGAGAGAGAGAGAGAGAGAGAGAGAGAGAGAGAGAGAGAGAGAGAGAGAGAGAGAGAGAGAGAGAGAGAAAGGGCCTACAACAGTAATTATATATACACTTGTATTTGCCTTTCATAAATCGACGTGTCCACATCAGCATACAAAGCCTTGCAGGCACACGTATACATACCTCTTGGCAGAGCATATCACGAGATATATGCAAGCACATGCATATAAGCATGCATGCATATACATGCATATAAGAATTCACATACACGCTCACAATTGAAGCCAACAAGCCAACAATTTCCAAGGGTAGTTTTTTTCCCTTCCCTTCCCTACCCATCTCTCCTCTGTCTTCCCTTCTTTTCCTTCCCTGTAAGCCTCCCTGCCCTTCCCTTCCCTAGCCTACCCTCCTCTTCCCTTCCCTAACCTTCTTTCTGCTTCCTCTCCTTACCATTCCTTCCTTTCCTTCCTACCCTTCTCTTGCCTTTCACTCTTTTCTCACCACACATTCCTTTCTCTTCCTTCCTTACTTAACTCTTACCTACCACCGACACAGGATTTGCCGTTCCCATGCCATGGTGTCACGACCTCGTGCCTCTCTCAATAACTCGTTTTCGTGCAAGAGACATCCCACAACAGGGGGTTTTAAGATTATGAGGTCTTCTGTTAGGAAAATTCCGAGTAACATCGAAATCCACAATCATCCTATTATGAATTTAAGGCATTGTACACAAATTTACCCGTCTGCAGCTGTGCAACATCTGGTGACGCTAATAGTTTGTAACCTCAGTGAGCAAAACAACCGTTGTGTGACATCATACTTAGATTGGGATAATCTCTGACTTTATAGACTACACCAAGAAAGACTGTGGAGATCAGTTATGAATGCCCCGCCCGTGCAGCAGATCCACACAATTCAGGAAATGCGTTGTAGGAATGTGGCGCCCCCTTATACGGAGCAATATTTATGCGTGAAATATCTATCAGTGTTTGTTGTAAATGCCACGCACACACGAGGGAACAGGAAATGCGTCGTATGAAAGCGGTGCTCCCTTTCTCGGAGAACACGTGGAACATCTATCACTCCCTGGTCGCGTGAAGACAAGCTTTATCACCGGAAGGCTATTGCGATATCACTGGAGCTAAATTGCCTTACCATTCGCCTAACCCTTGGACGCTTACCATTTTGGCCTTAATGTCCTTAGTGGTGAAGGGTCACTATTCTGCAGCGCTGGGTTACTGTTTGAGCGAGGATGGGGAACTGGCGGGGGAAAATGGCCCGTATTCTTAAACGCCACAATGCTCAAGGCACACGTATACACCAAGGCTTTCCAAGGAGGTGCGGGGATATCCAGGGGTAGTTTTATGACCCTTGTGGTAGTCTGACCCTTCATCTGTACCGTGAACCTGAAAAAACACTCATTAGAACCCAGTATTTCCAGGGGTGGTTTTATGACCCTTGTGGTAGTCTGACCCTTCATCTGTACCATGAACCTGAAAAAACACTCATTAGAACCCGACATTTCCAAGGGTATTTTTTTCCCTTTCCTTCCTTACCCATCTCTCCTTTTGCCTTCCCTTCCTTTCCCTCCCCTAAGCCATCCCTCCCTTCCCTTCCCTAACTTACCCTCCTCTTCCCTTCACTACGTAGACTTCCTTCCTCTTCCTTCCCTTCCCTTCCCTTCCTTACCCTTTCTTCCCTTCCTCACCCTTTTCTTTCCAAACATTCCTTCCTCTTCCCTTCCCTACCCCTCCCTTCCCCTCCTTACCCTCCCCTTCCCTTCCCTTCCCTTCCTTGCCCTTCCCTTCCTTACCCTTCCCTTCCCTTCCCTTCCTTACCCTTCTCTTCCCTTCCTCACCCTTTTCTTTCCAAACATTCCTTCCTCTTCCCTTCCCAACCCCTCCCTTTCCCTCCTTACCCTTCCCTTCCCTTCCCTTCCTTACCCTTCCCTTCCCTTCCCTTCCCTTCCCTTTCCTACCCTTCCCTTCCCTTCCTTACCCTTCCTTTCCTTTCCCTTCCCTTCCCTACCCTACCCTTCCCTTCCCTTCCCTTCCCTTCCCTTCCCTATCCTTCTCTTCCCTTCCTCACCCTTTTCTTTCCAAACATTCCTTCCTCTTCCCTTCCCTACCCCTCCCTTTCCCTCCTTACCCTTCCCTTCCCTTCCCATCCCTTCCTTGCCCTTCCCTTCTTTACCCTTCCCTTCCCTTCCCTTCCTTGCCCTTCCTTAGGGTTTGGGTTTTCCCGTCTTTCTTTCTCTCTGATTTATCCTCCTCCGCCTCCGTCTCCTCCTCCTGCTTCCCCCTACGACCTGGGACCAACTTGGCATCACCGACAATACAATCGACAACGCGTGGAACGTCTTCAAAGATAAGCTGTTGCAAGTAGAGAAGGCTACAGTGCCTACGAAATCCAGGCGAGTAAATGGGGCCGTAGATCCACCGTGGATGACCAGAGAAATAAAAAGGGCAGTAAACCTAAAAAAAAAAAATTATAATTTGATGAAAAAGAATGCCACGGCCAAAGCCCGCACACAGTACCACAACAGCCTCAGAGCTTGTCGCAGCCTTATTCGGAGTAGCAAACGCAACTATGAAAAGCAAATATCGTGCGAAATCAAAACTAACTCCAAGAAATTCTTCACGTACAGTCGCGATATGAAGTGATGTCGCCGCTCTCAAAATGTTTCGTACGGGAGCATTTGAAGGTAACGGAAGTGATGTGTATTTATTATTTATGTTATAATGTTCCCTTTTAATGATAATCTATAATACGTTGTGATGTAAAACACGGTAAAATAACATAGTAGTACCTGAATTACAATTATACATTCATTTGTTTAAAAAAATGCGACTGCGAATGTCATGTGTTGTCTTCAGTGCTGAAGACAACCTTGAAATGATTTAGCTCACGTCGTGTGCTTATCTATGAAAACAGTTGTTACACGTTGTTCAGATTTAGATATATATATATATATATATATATATATATATATATATATATATATATATATATATATATATATATATATATATATATATATATATATATATATATATATATATATATATATATATATATATATATATATATATATATATATATATATATTTTTTTTTTCTGGGTCATTCCATGAACTGTCTTCTGCAGTTATTAATACACACGCACAGTATGACACGAAGCGAATGGACAGTTACTGGCATTACTTTGCGTTTTATTGATTAAGAAACGATCAAATAAAAAGGTTTCATATTAAACACCTTTTATCCACTATGATGGCTTCTTATCATAAGCATGGGCACTGAAATATATAGTAACATTGCTCAGTAACGATGATGAATGAAGAATGCCTTCATAGGTAGGGTTGCCATATCTGAACTATCAAAATTCCGGCGCCTCTACGAACACTCGACCATAGCCTAATATTTAGCAACGCTGCGATTAGCCTACCCGCCCGCACCACGACCACCACCTCCATTTCAGAGCCATATATTCTTATTTCCCCACCTTCCTCGATTATTCTATGGCACTTATAAGCTGTGGACATGTTCCACTGATCACCTCCAAGCATTAGAAGTCTACATGAAGCTTTTGTCATCGTTATATTGACCAAGAAAGGCAATGATGTTTGGGATCGGCGGCAAAGAGTGAGTTACAAAACACGACTATTATGAAGCTATATATTCTTATTTTTCCATCTTCGACTATCCCTCGGTAGTTATAGGCTGCGGGCATCTTCCCTTGATCACTATCATGCATTAGAAGTCCACGGAAATCTTTTGTTATCGTTATGTTGACCACGAAAGGCAAAGAGTGAGTCAGGGCTGAATAATAGGTATGGTGCGCGGGCGATGACGTCATCATCAAACGAGAGTATAAATTAAATAAATTACGCCATCCTAGTTTAGGATATCGACTAATTATGCATGTTATTGTTGTCAACAATGATCATGAAAAGATAATTTTACTTTCTGTTTGAGTAATATGTCGATATTTGGACTTCATTTGACTCTTTCCTTGGTGAACGAAACACTTTGTGTCAAAATATTTCGACAAGTCTTCGTAAGACATCATTGAAAATTTCTTTTCTATTTTTTTCTAGCTTGTAAAATATATTTAGTTAAGTTATGATGATGATACAGGAAAATAATGGTACTCTTCAAAATATATAACGATACTTGCGTGATCGAAAATAAACGTACACGGCGACATCACTTCATATCGCGACTGTACATAAGATCGAAAAAGAAAGTAAAATCCAATATTGGTCCCCTGACAGACGAGACTGGATCTGTAACTCAGGACAGTAAACAGATGTCCAGAATCCTCAACAGTAACTTCGCATCCGAATAAACATTCGAGGACATCGAAACCATTCGAGGGCCCTAACCTGTCGTGTGAGATCACGCCCTGGAAATTGACTCAATATGCGACCAAGAAGTAAAAAGTAATTGGACAAACTCGACACGAACAAGTCTTGGTGTACCGACAGTTTGTCCCCGCGGTTATTAAAAGAGCTTAGACAACAAATACTTCAACCACTCACTAACATATTCAACCGGTCAGTTCGACTGAACAAGGTCCCGGAAGACTGGAAGATGGCGAACGTAACACCGATTTTCAAAAAAGGAGACAAAAGCGTTGCATTAAACTACAGGCCCATAAGTTTGACATCAGTGGCAGGAAAAATACTCGAAAAGATTATTAGAGATGAACGTGTTAAGTTTCTAGAAAACAATAATATAATCTCCGACACCCAGCATGGCTTCAGAAACAAGAGCTCCTGCCTAACGAATTTATTAGACTTCTTCCAAGGTATATATAAGAACTGGGATGCCCACATCCCCAGTGATGGTATACACCTGGACTTTCAGAAAACCTTCGACAAGGTACCGCACGAGCGACTTCTTAAGACACTGCATTCGGCGGGCATCGGAGCCAATCTGATCGCGTGGATAAGAGATTGGCTCGCCGACAGAAAACAGCGAGTACTACTCAACGGACAGCCTTCCGATTGGCTTCCAGTCACTAGTGGAGTGCCTCAAGGGTCAGTACTGGGACCCATCCTCTTTATCATATTTATCAATGACCTCGAATCAGGACTGAAATCCACAATATCGAAATTTGCAGATGAGACCAAGGTGGGTGGAGAGGCCCTCACAAAGACCGACTGCGAAATCATTCAGAAAGACCTCAATCACATTATCGAATGGTCGGGAAAATGGCAAATGTCTTTTAATGTTGACAAATGCAAAGTCATGCACGTTGGGTCCCAAAATAGTAACCACACATACATCATAAATGGGAGACCTCTGCAGGCGATGCAGGAGGAAAAGGATCTTGGAGTCACTATCAGCAGTGACCTGAAACACGCGAATCACTGTAAAAAAGCATACAACAAAGCCAACACTATGCTCGGGTTCATAGCGAGGAACTTCGAGTGTAAAACACCAGACGTGATGCTATCCTTCTATAATTCCATGGTAAGACCGCACCTCGAGTATGCAGTACAGTTCTAGTCTCCTAATTACAGAAAGGACATTGCTTTACTGGAAAGGATTCAAGGACGCGCCACAAAGATGATTCCAACCTTAAGGGCTCAGCCGTACGAGGAACGACTCAAGCGACTCAATCTCTTTACATTGGAGAAAAGACGCCTGCGAGGGGATATTATTCAAGTCTTCAAGTATCTGAAAAAGTTCAATAACGTCGACTACTCCAAATTCTTTGAACTGCAAACCAACTCAAGAACTAGAAATAACGGTTTACCCATTCAGTCGAGTCGATGTAACACAGACATTGGAAGGAGTTTCATTTCAAACCGAGTCATCCGCCTCTGGAACAATCTTCCTTCAGAAGTAGTAAATGCGAATACCACCAACTCCTTCAAATATAGAATCGACCGTCATTTCGCTGCGTCGGGAGTAAACTGAATAACGAGGGACTTTCATCTGCTCCTCAATATCGAGGTGTTTTCATCTGCTCATCAAGCCTCAAGTGGCGGTTGAGCAGATTAAATCACCCAAGCGGGCGACCTCGTAATGAGCCAATAGGCTTTCTGTTGCCTGCATTTCCATGTTTCCATGTTTCACTCCCATCCCTCCTTCAGTGACTCCTCCTCTCCTTCACTCCCATCCCTCCTTCAGTGACTCCTCCTCCTCTCCTTCATTCCCATCCCTCCTTCAGTGACCTCTCCTTCACTCCCTTCCCTCCTTCAGTGACCCTCCTCTCCTTCACTCCTATCCTTCCTTCAGTGACTCCTCCTCTCCTTCACTCCCATCCCTCCTTCAGTGACTCCTCCTCTCCTTCACTCCCATCCCTCCTTCAGTGACTCCTCCTCTCCTTCACTCCCATCCCTCCTTCAGTGACTCCTCCTCTCCTTCACTCCCATCCCTCCTTCAGTGACTCCTCCTCCTTCACTCCCATCCCTCCTTGTGTGACTCCTCCTCTCCTTCACTCCCATCCCTCCTTCAGTGACTCCTCCTCTCCTTCACTCCCATCCTTCCTTCAGTGACTCCTCCTCTCCTTCACTCCCATCCCTCCTTCAGTGACTCCTCCTCTCCTTCACTCCCATCCCTCCTTCAGTGACTCCTCCTCCTTCACTCCCATCCCTCCTTCAGTGACTCCTCCTCTCCTTCACTCCCATCCCTCCTTCAGTGACTCCTCCTCTCCTTCACTCCCATCCCTCCTTCAGTGACTCCTCCTCTCCTTCACTCCCATCCCTCCTTCAGTGACTCCTCCTCTCCTTCACTCCCAACCCTCATTCAGTGACTCCTCCTCCTTCACTCCCATCCCTCCTTCAGTGACTCCTCCTCCTTCACTCCCATCCCTCCTTCAGTGACTCCTCCTCTCCTTCACTCCCATCCCTCCTTCAGTGACTCCTCCTCTCCTTCAATCCCATTCCTCCTTCAGTGACGCCTCCTCTCCTTCACTCCCATCCCTCCTTCAGTGACTCCTCCTCTCCTTCACTCCCATCCCTCCTTCAGTGACTCCTCCTCTCCTTCACTCCCATCCCTCCTTCAGTGACTCCTCCTCTCCTTCACTCCCATCCTCCTTCAGTGACTCCTCCTCTCCTTCACTCCCATCCCTCCTTCAGTGACTCCTCCTCTCCTTCACTCCCATCCTCCTTCAGTGACTCCTCCTCTCCTTCACTCCCATCCCTCCTTCAGTGACTCCCTCCTCCTTCATTCCCATCCCTCCTTCAGTGACCCCCCTCCTCTCCTTCACTCCCATCCCTCCTTCAGTGACTCCCTTCCTCTCCTTCACTCCCATCCTCCTTCAGTGACTCCTCTCCTTCACTCCCATCTCTCCTTCAGTGACTCCTCCTCTCCTTCACTCCCATCCCTCCTTCAGTGACTCCTCCTCTCCTTCACTCCCATCCCTCCTTCAGTGACTCCTCCTCTCCTTCACTCCCATCCCTCCTTCAGTGACTCCTCCTCTCCTTCACTCCCATCCCTCCTTCAGTGACTCCTCCTCTCCTTCACTCCCATCCCTCCTTCAGTGACTCCTCCTCCTCCTTCACTCCCATCCCTCCTTCAGTGACTCCTCCTCTCCTTCACTCCCATCCTCCTTCAGTGACTCCTCCTCTCCTTCACTCCCATCCTCCTTCAGTGACTCCTCTCATTCACTCCCTTCGCTCCTTCAGTGACTCCTCCTCTCCTTCACTCCCATCCCTCCTTCAGTGACTCCTCCTCTCCTTCACTCCCATCCCTCCTTCAGTGACTCCTCCTCTCCTTCACTCCCATCCCTCCTTCAGTGACTCCCCTCCTCTCCTTCACTCCCATCCCTCCTTCAGTGACTCCTCTTTTCCTTCACTCCCATCCCTCCTTCAGTGACTCCTCCTCTCCTTCACTCCCATCCCTCCTTCAGTGACTCCTCCTCTCCTTCATTCCCATCCCTCCTTCAGTGACTCCTCCTCCTCTCCTTCATTCCCATCCCTCCTTCAGTGACTCCTCCTCCTCTCCTTCATTCCCATCCCTCCTTCAGTGACTCTCCTCCTCCGTTTTTTTTGTTGTTGTTATATCACGTTTGTAATACATTTTCCTATTGTTTACAGCACACTGAGGACCCTGATTTTGATTGTTGTTGTTGTTGTTGTTGCACGTTGATTATACCTTCCCTATTTTTATACTTTTTGTTTTGCTATTTTCTTATTTTTTATTTTTGTTATTTTTGATCTTGTTGTTTTGTTATGTTATTTATTGTTTTTTGTTCTGTTTTATTTTCTTTTTCTATTATTTTGTT